>NC_135522.1:1517500-1810000 GCF_051989575.1 Stigmatopora nigra
GGAATTTGGTAAGTAGAGGGAGCACTTTAGTGGATTATTTGTATTGCTTCTGGCTTTTAGCTCATTTGCTGACTGCCATTGACAGTGAGAGAAATTCAATCTATTTAAAGTGAGAAGGCTGCCATTGAGTCATCATGTTTCACTCTCAACTGAACAAGAATAATACGCCAGACCTTCGGATTCGTCAAGTAAAGACTTTTCGAACTGTCTCGGCACAGCGTGATCTCCATTTTATTCCACAAAGATAATAGTGGAAGCCTTGGAGTTCTCAAGTATGAACAAAATGTCCCCGTGGATTGTTTGAGCGTCCAAAACGTGTCTTTGTTGCAAATGTTATCACGATGTACCGCTCGGTAAACTCTTCAATCCATTGTTTTCCCAAGAAAAAGTACTAACTGTACCGGCATTTACTGTATATATATATGACGGATAAAATTAAATGTGCAATTGGGATGAAATAACATGAAATGGTGCGGGATGACCTTTTCAAACTTTAACGCTATTTTATTTCTAGCAACAACAAAAAAATGGAGAAGAGTGGGAGTGATTTTTGGTGTTTTTAACACTGCAGATGGGACAAGAATCCATCCCTGTGAAAGTGGGTGACTTTGACTTTAAAAAATGTGTTGTTTTTTTTAAATGTATTTACTTTTAAATATACGAGAGTTGGTCTATCCTGCCGCCATTAAATGGGCGACTGAAAAAAAAAAATCTATGAACGCGGAGCCGGACTTGAGACGTCTGAAAGAGGCGCTCCATCCAAATTGAATTAGGATTTTAGAAGGCTCCACGGTAGAGTTGCAACGAGACGAATAATTGGACGGGTTTTAAAATGCAGTTATTGCATATGGCGACAGGCTTCGTTACTGGTCTAACACGATGGATGATAGATTTCAGCTTGACTTATTCAATAAGGGAAAGCACATATTAATGAATATATATACGTAAAGACCAACCATATGTATACATATGTATGTAAGTGTATATATATAAATATACACATATATAAATACATATACATACAAAAATATACATATACCTACATATACATACATATATACATGTACACAGAAATATACATACATTTACATACATATAGATACATATACATACATATACCTACATACATATACATATGTATATATGTATGTATGTATATATGTGTACATATACATATATATATACATACATACATACACATGTACATATACATACAAGTACATTTATATGCATATACCTACAAGTACATTTATATACATATAAATACACATGTACATATACATATATACATATACATACAAGTACATTTATATGCATATACCTACAAGTACATTTATATACATATAAATACACATGTACATGCCGTGACACACACAGAAAAGAGAAGTGCCTTTTCATCTCCGGGCGACCCATTCTGGCCATCTTAAAGTGGCCATATCATAGTAAATGTATACATATATGTGTACATATATATGTATATATGTATATATATATATATATATATATATATATATATATATATATATATATATATATATATATATATATATATATATATATATATATATATATATATATATATATATATATATATATATATATATATATATATATATATATATATATATATATATATATACATATACAAACACATGTACATATATATACATATATATGTACACATATGTACACATAGCTACATATGTATACATTTACTATGATATGGCCAGAATGTGTCGCCCGGAGATGAAAAGGCACTTCTCTTTTCTGTGTGTGTCACGGCAACCAAATCGGGTGAGCAAAGAGGAATGCGACCGCTGTGAAAAAGACACAAGAAAGGCAAGATATGAGCGCGAGAGAGAGAAAGAGAGAGAAAGAGAGAGAAAGAGAGTGAGAGAGATAGATGGGCCGACCCAGAGTGAGACAGCGTTATCGGCCTCCATCGATCTGGCCGGCGGATGGCAAATGGGGGGTGTAATGGCGGGTAATGATATGAGCCTGCAGAGGGAGCACGGGCGCCTATGTGAATACACTGTGTGCGTGGGTGCGTGCGGGGGTGTCGCAGCAGTCACTGGCCACACAGCTCGCTCGCCTCACACTTTCATTAACACACTCAATTAATCGCACTTCACAAAAGACGCCCACCGACACCAAGGTTGATAGACAAATCAAAAACCAGGGTGTGTGAGGTCCCTTTAAACCAAAGGTCAAAGGTCAAAGTCAGTTTCCTTTGTGGGCCAATGAGATCTTTCAATGCGACGACGTCAGGCCATCCATTGACGAAATCCTGGAAACGGCAGAGCGCCCACGCGCTCGCATACATTTCGCCGCACACCCTTGGCAGACCCGCCGACTCTTAAACCGTTTCCACGGCAACCTGGAGTGTCCGCCGACAATAATGTATTCTGTTACGGCGAGGGAGGATTTGCATCAACGTGCTTTCGGCTTTCTTCTCATCCGATGTTTCTGAGGGTGTCCGAATTGACTCGGGGAAAATTGACCGTCGAAAAAGGAAGAGAGAGAAAATTCCTCTGATATACGAGAGAGTTACTCGAGAGAGTGATGTCGGAGAGGAGCGGAAAGTACCCCGACATGAAAAAATATCATCAGAAGGGATTTTTGATGCCACTTTACCGGACTGGTCGCCGGTTATTACTATGGAAACGGAATCCAGAGAGCAATTCTAAAAAATTTAAGCCCACCTGACATCTCTCGGATATTATATAGACATTGTACAGTATTATCTGCAGTACAATATACTTGCAAAACTGCCAAACAGCAACACCCGCGTAATATCCATCGGACTATTTTGGGTAGCAAAGTACACATTGGAATGCTTGCCAAAGAATTGAAAGAAAAACATTAAAAAATGTTTTTTTGGGCAATTTGGACTGTTAGCCTGTTAGCTTAGCATGCATGTTTTGGTGCTGTCGGAGGAAATTGTAGTACCCAAAGAAAATCCACAGACGCACAGGGAGAACATGCAAATTCCACACACAGGGGGATTGAGCTGGGTTTGAGCCCAGAACCCCAGAACCGTCAGGCCAACATACTAACCACTTAACCACCGAGCCACTATTTAAGAAATAAATGGACATAATTGTACTTTTACATCCATTTTGATTACTAAACCCCAAAAAATTACATGCAAATTCCACACAGGAGGACCGACCTGGGTTTGAGCCCAGAACCCCAGAACCGTCAGGCCGACATACTAACCACTTAACCAGCGAGCCATTATGTCAGAAATAAATGGATATAAATGTACTTTTACATCCATTTTGATTACTAAACCCCCAAAGAATATATGCAAATTCCACACAGGAGGACTAACCTGGGTTTGAGCCCAGAACCCCAGAACCGTCAGGCCGACATACTAACCACTTAACCAGCGAGCCATTATGTCAGAAATAAATGGATATAAATGTACTTTTACATCCATTTTGATTACTAAACCCCCAAAGAATATATGCAAATTCCACACAGGAGGACTAACCTGGGTTTGAGCCCAGAACCCCAGAACCGTCAGGCCATAATACGAACCACTTAACCACCGGTTTGCGGTTTCAAAAATAAATGGATAGAAATGTACTTTCACATCCATTTTGATTCCTAGCACTAAAAAAATGAAGAAAAATCCAAATCATCCACTGATACGAACCGAAAAATATGTCAAACGTGTCCCTCGACATTGCCGCAAACAATTTTTGCACGTTTTTCA
Organism: Stigmatopora nigra; assembly: GCF_051989575.1. NCBI lineage: Eukaryota > Metazoa > Chordata > Actinopteri > Syngnathiformes > Syngnathidae > Stigmatopora > Stigmatopora nigra. The sequence continues at coordinate 1,521,222 of NC_135522.1, forward strand.
ACTTCATTCGTAACAATTCAAAAATGCCTAAAAGTCTGCGTTGGAGGAAAATGCAACAAGCACCCTTATTTCTTCCAAACATCTCAACTTTGTAGGAGTAAAACTCAAAAAAAGCGTAGGCAAAAAAAGCCCAACTGTTGTGGCCGAACAGGCAAGCGAGGAAAATAAATGAGAAGGAAAGACTGGTTAATGAGCAACGCTATTTTTACCGCTTTGAGGTCCCCCGCGCACATAAGCGCAAGCAAGGCTATGGACAAAAACAAATTAAGACACGTCCACAAGCCTCCCAAAGACATTAAAAACATATTAGCGCAACTAGCACGCCAAGCCCCGCCTTTTTCCAAACGTGCCGCGCCCCCGTGTATGTGTGCGGGCGAAAATGGCGATGGCCATGTTCGCGTTGGTCCGCCACGCGCCGCGTTTGCCGTGACAGACGTGCCTTATGGCTCATAATAGACAAACAACATAATGGCACTATGCTTTTTTTTTTTTGCAAGGCCGGATGACTCAAAGGCGTATAATGATTAATTCCCTTTCAGATTAGCGCCTGGAATACAAATCAACGACAAAGTGGTGATAAATGCGCTTTGTGGAAAGTTTTAGAAGTAATACAGATGTCAATTTTTTATCTGCTGCGGGTGTTATTCATTTTTTTTTTTTGATAAAAGTTTGCAAAGATTAATTAGGGTTGGGATAGAACGGAATGGAGATGCCCATTTAGAAGGGTTTGTGTGGGTGGGTGTGTGGATATGTTTACTTTAGGATGTGTTGACAATCAGGATCTTTTGGCGAAAAGTTTGCTCGTTTGATGGTAAACTGATTAAAAGTCAGTTTAAGATGAAGGGATGGGATTTAAATAGCATGTTATGATGGATGGCCAATGTTTTTGGAGTGGGAAGGGATGGTAGGGGTTTATTGGAGTTGATTATGTTGAGTTTTGGGTCACTTTTTTCTATTTTTGGGGGTGTTCCCATTGGAATATTTATATATATTTATATTGTGTTGTAAGTATTGACAGCAATTGAAGTCCAATTGCAGTTTATTAGGAAATTTACAAAATTAGAATAGAAAATGTGATTTGAATTGAATTTTGGGTCACTTTTTGTATTTTTGGGACATTCCCATTGGAATATTTTTTATTGAATGATGGGAACTTTACAAAATTAGAATAGAAAGGGATTTAGGGAGGAAATCTGGTTGAATTTGGGGTATTTTGGGTCATTTTGGGTACTTTTGGGGGTGCTAGCATTGCACTTAATGTTGTTTTTTTTTGTCTTTATTTTTGATTTAAGTTGTTTTGGTAAAAAAATATTGAGTTTTTTTGGGTAGGTTTGAGTTATACATTAATACGATTAAAGCCTAACCTAGAGGACCAATCCACTTTGACCAATTTTGGCCCCGCCCCCACTGATATTGCATTGGAAGTCCATCCAACCATCTAAAACAAAGTAAATAAACCCAGTACTTCCCCTGAAAACGTCAATAACTTGATTTAGTTTTTGTTTATTTCTTTCTGATCTGGGACATTTTTTTTAGTCAAGTACATTGGGAAAGATGATCTTGCGTGCAAACAAGAATTTAAACTGGGACTTTTATTACAAGGGCGCAAAGGTGCAAAGGCTCAAAGGCTCAAAGGCGCAAAGGCGCGACAACACGCAAAAAAGCAAGTAGGAATTGCTTTCATTCCACCTGCTGCCTTTGAAAGTGAGAATGGGAAGCGACATCCTACACACACACACACACTTAAATACACACACTTAAATACACACACACACACACTTAGATACACACTCTCAGTTCCGGTGCCTGCCTGCTGCTTCGCCGGGTAGGTGGGGGCATTGAGGTTGCGGACTGCAATATTAAACCATCAATCACCCCACCCCCAAATTAGGCATTTTACATCACAGACTCACAGTTAGCTCCCTTACCTCCCCCCCTCGTCTCCCCTTCGTCTCCCCCTCGTCTCCCGCAGGTGGGGTCCGAGCCCGGGGAGAAGAGATTACATCACATAAAGCAATGATGGCGGCTCCAGAGCCACCGATGCATTACGGCGACGTCACGTGTCGCCGGGCGGAATGCTAATACATCACAATGAATGATATAGTTGTTTGATTTTTCTTGGAGAGATAGAAAGTTTGCATATGTTCCATTTTTTTAATTAGCTTGAATAGCAATAGGTAATGGCAGAAATTTGAGATTTCCCGTTTTTTGCTCAGAATCGGGGAAAAAAATATCAGTTTTTAAAATGTAAATAGCTATTTTTAACTATATATTAGTGGTTAGCATAGTCGCCTCGCAGTTCTGAGATGTAGGGTTTTCCTCGGACTCACATGGGTTTTCTGTGGGTATCAAAACATCCATGCTAAGCTAATTATACGCTAAATTGTCCCTATGAACTGTTGTCCCTCCCTTTCTGCCTTGTGATTGGCTGGCAATCGATTCAGGATGTCACACACCTGCTGCTAACGGTTGACCGAGGTAGGCTCCGGCACCCCCTCTATTCAAGACCCTCGTGAGGATCAGCAGTACATAAAACAAATGTATATAAACACAAATAATTTACATTTAAAACAGATTGGATTTCTATTATATATATATATATATATATATATATATATATATATATATATATATATATATATATATATATATATATATATATATATATATATATATATATAATAGAAATCCAATCTGTTTTAAATGTAAATTATGTATATAAATACCATATTTTCCCGAATATATGGCGCAATGCATTTAAAGGCGCAACCTCAACGAATGACACATTTTAATATTTTTTGCATATATAAAGCACAGTGGATTATAAGGCGCCCTGTCTATTTTGGAGAAAATTTAAGACTTGTAAGTGTGCGTTATAGTCGGTATTTGAAAAAAAACAGACCTGTGATTGACGTAATGGGACGAGCGTCATGGCAGCGTGTACCAATTCCTAGAAACAAAAAGTGCCAATGTCATAAGGATGCTCAAGTTTGCCCATGTTTTTGATTCTAAGAACACCCGCGGAATCAAAAGAGCCGGGTGGCCCATTAAGCGGCCAGCCAACCAATGACGGAGAGGCCCTGGCCGGGGGCTTTTGAGCAGAGGGGAAGGACGGATGGGGGGGGGGGGGGGGGGGGGATACGGGTGGTGGGAATGGAGGTTAAATGAAGCGTGGGTGCGCATTTATCCCAATTAGCCACTGCGGGGGTCTGGCTCGGAATGGGAGATCTTGTCCGGCCCCATTAACAATGTTTATGGAGACCCCGATGACTAACTGGGGGGGAGGAAGCATGCAAAAAAAAAAAAAACATGGCCGTTTGCCTCTTTTTCGGACTTTCATCATCGCAGCTGTCGTCGAAAAACCAGCCTTTGAATGAATTAAACTTACAGTAATGAGGTCATTTATTTACGTTCCTCATTGCACAAGTCACATGACAATTCCCTTTTGAGCCTTTTGACAGTTTTGAGGTGAAACATCTGGCGGAGCACGAATCCGCCGATAAAGCCTCACGCTTTCAAAGTCCAATCGGAGAAGCCGAGGTCGATCGATCACGCCGTTATCCGCGGAAGAGGAATATTACCTGGTGCCGGTCGGGACGGCCCCGCCGGGCACGCGGCCACGCGGGAACCGTGGGCTGATTAATGACCAGCCGGGCCCGGTGTTTAATGCCTTTAATATGGGCCGCCGCCGACGACGAGGGCCAGACACGCCCATTTCGCTGACGGATGGAGCGCCGCTTTTCTTCCTTGGCGTCCTCTCAAAGTTACTGTGAAAATAGATGACCACATGGTTCAAAATCTGACTTTTAACACATGTATACACATGTACACACATGTATACACATGTACACACATGTATACACATGTACACCCATGTATACACATGTACACCCATGTATACACATGTACACCCATGTATACACATGTACACCCATGTATACACATGTACACCCATGTATACACATGTACACCCATGTACACCCATGTACACACATGTACACCCATGTACACACAGGTACACACAGGTACACACATGTACACACAGGTACACACAGGTACACACAGGTACACACAGGTACACACAGGTACACACAGGTACACACATGTACACACATGTACACACATGTACACACATGTACACACATGTACACACATGTACACACATGTACACACATGTACACACATGTACACACATGTACACACATGTACACACAGGTACAAACATGTATACACATGTATACACATGTATACAAATGTATACACATGTATACACATGTATATACATATACATGTATATACATATATATATATATATATATACATATATATATATATATATATATATATATATATATATATATATATATATATATATATATATATATATATATATATATATATATATATATATATATATATATATATATATATATATATATATATATACACACATATATACATATATATATACATATATATATATACATAAAGACTATTATCGACAAAGAAGGGGGATCGTTGATTCGAGTTTTTGCCAAATTCACCACAAAAATTAGCCTCAGTGTGTACAAGTATGTGGAGTAATGTGCACGTTGAGGGGTTTAAGTCAGGGGATGCCCTTATTGATAGCATGAATTGCTTTTTAATATACTAGATTTCATTTGGATGCTAAGTTTTTGGGAGGGGCTTTTAAGGCACTATTTAACAGTACTGCAATCTTCTTTGCTTTGCACACTATAAATGGTTGTCTTCTGGTGACCTTTCATTGACATCATGAGACATTTTGGTTGTCTTGGGTGACTTTTTACCTTCTTTGCACTGACTCATGACAGAGTTATTATTATTATCGCAAGTCCTCCGCCCCGCTTTGCCAAAACTCTCCTCCTCTTCGTCCTCGGCTTTTTGGATTTTTCTCTCGGTGTGGATCCGCCTCGCTCTCCTCCACCCACCTGCTAATTTTCACTTCTCCACCAGCCGTTTTTCCTCCCTGGCGCTCGTACTCGCACCGCTCCTTCGTTCTCTTTTCATGTAGCACCTCCTCTGCAATGTTCTCATTTAATCACCCCCTCAAGAAATGGATTCACCTCTGAACGAGTGAGGGCCTTTCGCGCGATTTTGCGCTAACGTTTACCCGGCCAATTCCCGCGCCGGCGGGGAGGGGGCGCCAAGTCCGGCCCCGAAAAAAAAAAACGCACATTCGCGCCAAGAAGTCGAAAGTGAGACGCCGAAAAAGGAATTGTGGCGGGTAAATGTGTTAGACGGGGGTGACATTTTAATGCAAGCTGTAAAACAAAGAAACTGAGAATTTGGGTGAAATAGTAGGCTAACTTTTTGAAGTACTTTAAAAGTTTTTGGTTGCATGAAGTCATTGTTAAAAGGGAGCATAACATAATTGTCATGTTTCTTTTTAAAAGTAGTCCAATTTTTGAACACTTTTTGTATAGAATGTGTATTTTAAAATGAGTTCCCTCCACTGATTTTGATTTGGGTTTGGATATACATGTTTTTTAGCGTACTGAATTTAAAACCAGCCATTTTGCAGCGTTATTTTTTTGATATCATGCTGAATATTTTTTTAAATAACAAAAATGAGGTGATTAGCCAATTTAAGAAGCCTTTTTGTGCATAAATTTATGTCAAATTTGCATTCCATGTTGGGTCAAATTCCTTATTTTGTGTATTTCTGGAAAAATAATTAAATTTCCCATAAGAAATAAATAATAAATAATTGGTATTTCATTTTTTTTCCTTTTATTATGAAAAAAAATAATTGATTCAATATTTTTTGTCATTTTAAATATATTTAAAAAAAACTAGCTTGCTAACTTGCTATTTAAATCTCCATTAGCTGAAATTCTAAAATTCACAAAATGTTCATAAATCTTCATAATTGATAAAATCAACTAAACTATACATAAATAATGTATATAAAACCGAGCTCAAAAGTAACATACAATACAATGAAAAACCTCTTTGCTAGGAGTCTAATTTCTTAAAAAGCCCATTATTTCCCCTCTATTTCGTTTTAATAACGCTATAATACTTTCCATAAGTGGCTAATCTCCGCCTCCCAGCAACCCCCCCGAACGTAACGTAACATGACGACGACGCCGCAATGTAAAGAACATTTTCCCCAAAGCTTCCCCGAGCGATACGGACATCATAGCAATAATGACTGTCAGGGCTTAGAATGAAGGTGTTTCTTTCAGAACAAGAGGGCGAGCGAGTAGGCACAAGTGTAGTAATTATGCGGGCGTAATGGAGTCGCTGCCTAGCGAGAGCCTAATGAGCTTCCCCAAGTCCACCATTGAGAATTGATTCAAGAGTAGAAAAAATAAAAAAATACACACATATAAACGCACACACATGAGTCCAAGGCCAATAGAGGTGAGCTTAGCTTCATTGTTGTGCTTTCCACTGACAGAGCGCTAACACACAGCACAGATATTACTACCCCAGAGCTTGGAATATCATAATCATAATAGTGCCCGAACATCTTTTAAGCCGTCTGCTTTTATTGTACAATACATTGAACTCTTACTTGTCTGGAGGAAAGAATCTAATCACATGTTAGGAACATGCATAGGTCGCTCAGTTCATCTAAAAGAGGGTGAAGTTAGCTGGGATAGGCTCCAGCACCCCCGCGAGCCTAGTGAGGAGTAAAAAAATGAATGAATGAATGATCAATAGGCTGTAATGTCATTTTCTATCAAAATTTTACATCTACCTGAGCTTCCTAACCCTTAATTGGACAAGTAATTCATTTATAATCCTAGAAAAACGTTATTTATGGATGGGTGTGTGTGTATGTTAAGCTTCTCTCGCTATGTTTGTCCAAACCGTGCAACATAGAAAGTTGAAGCTAGGCCCCATTTGCTAGTTTTCCATGTAGCTTATCATTAGAAGGCTCGCAAGGGGGGTGCTGGAGCCTATCTCGGGCAACTAGAGGCAATAAACAAGACACAACTTGATTTTTTTGCCTGCCGAGTACAATGATAGGAACAAACATTGACTTTGACACTTATTACTTCATAATTGAGAATGTTTGGGGGTGCTGGAGGTAACTAGAGTACCCGGAGAAAAGCCACATAGCCACGGTTGAGAATATGCAAACTTGTTGCTCACAGATTAGTTTCGTCTTTACTATTTTTAAGTTTTTTAAGGATCGGGAACACCACCACTGTCTTTTTACACTTCATCCACCCCCAAAAAACGGTGAGCCAGATGCTTTCAGCCTCAATTTTCATGCACAGTTCACTCTTGCCGTGCTCTTTCAGCTTTTAGCACATTTCTCTTCATTACGCTCAGTTCCGGCCAGCTAAATTCCGTAACAATTTAGGTAAGGAAAACGAGAAAGTGGGATGATGCTCTTAAATTACACTGCTAGCGCCGTCGTACTTGTTTTCCAATGGCAAAAACTCGATAAAAGCGTTTTATCAAAATAGCTGGAGGCGCTGGGAAAAGAAAAAGAAAAGCCTTTAATAGTTTTTGGGCAACTAAGGATTAAAAGTTAATCCTCGATGACATGTTTTTGGGAGTAAGTGTAAAGCTTAGGAAGCATTTCAATGGCTTTATCGCAGCTTTTCTACACGAATTGTATCCACTTGACTTCTTGCACGCCGATTTAAGAACATTTGGACTTTTAAGAGCCTTTCTTTATTATCATTTCATTGGTCCATTACAATATTGCTCGCCGAGAACAATTGTTCAGAAAAAAGATGTTAATAGCAATAAAATAAAGATTGTACTGTACTTTGTTTTCATAATATTCACATTCAAGGCTGCGTTCTTCTTCTACGCAGCTTCCATTCAGACAATAGTCTTATTATAAAAGATAATTTAATAAAAGTAATGAAGACGTCCCCTTATTGGTCGCTTCTTCTTTCTTGATATAAACAATGGTAGATGTTTTCACCAAAAAATAGCGAGAAATGGCAGCATAAGTTTAACTTCCATGCATTTGCTCCTCCTCTTTCTCATTTGTAGAAGATTGACTAGCGTGGGGAAACACTGCCCCCAGTGGTCAGTGAAATACTTGCTTTTTTTACCCCCAATTCTTGATGGTATTATTGCGCATCCGCAAAGTGGCCAGGTACATTATTATATTCTGAAATGGAGATTTACATTTTTGTTTTGTTTTGTTTATCAGTCAAAACGCAACATGACCTTCCACATGCTAATGCTAATGCTAATAGAATTGCAGAATTCTGCCAAACATGGCCAAAAATTGAAAGCTACTTATTGTTTATCAATGTTACAAAACTCTTCCAATGTAGTACAATACATACATTTTATTTATTAAGATATAATTGCAGTACTTTGTATCACTTAAAAAAACAAAAAAATGCTAAAAACTTCTTCACATGATTCCAAACCACTAAAAAATGTCCTGAAACCCCAATTTTGATCAAACTAACTAAATTATTTTGTCCATACCTCCCTACATTTACAATAAATGTCCAATCCAACTTGTCTAGATTACCCGATTTAACCAAAACTAGGAAGATCGGCATCAAATAATCCAATTTCACCCAAAAACACCATGAATATCAATGACCACCAATACCTCCCATCCTCAAAAATAACAAAAAAACCCCGTTTTTTTCCCATCAACTCCGACAGTAACCTAAAACGGGGTTAAACCCAAGAAGCGGGCGGGGCGAATGTTTTCCCAAGTTCAAATCCGGGTTAATACCAGCGCATAAAAGAAATGACAACTGTGGCTCAAGTGCAATGGAGTGCACTGTTATTATTTTGCTTAGCTGAAGAAGTGTGGGAGCACTGGAGGATGGCGCCTATCACAGCCCAGCCGCCGAGGGAGGCGTGTTGCTATAGAAGCCAGGCCAGCTTCATTTTTATACATTTTTATATATTTTTATTTTTTTTTCATAGAAAGGGACATCACACACCTCCACATAATAAAAGTGTTGGCTTAACGTGGCCCCGAGGGGCCGACTAACTGGAGAATAACATTGACAGGGAAGCCGTAAGTAACCTTATCTCCTCATACACCATTCAATTGGTTGCTCTTTTTTGCAGGTGTGGGTTGTACACTTTTTTATTTTTGTGAATTGAATAATTCATCCCCCCGTTTGATTTCATTCGGTATTAAAATAACCAGGTTTTTCCATTGGGCTCAATAAAAATCTTTTGTTGTTTTTTCAGAGAGCCATAAAGTGTTTTTTTTACTGAAAATATTATTGAATAGGGTTTGCATAATAAGCTTGAGTTGAGCGTATTCATTAAATTCAATGTCATAATGAGCGATGGTCAGGTGGGTCGTGTAATGTAATGTTTGGGGGAGAAAATTGAATAGAATGAGATTAAAATTGAATATAATGAGATTAAAATTGAATATAATGAGATTAAAACTGAATATTATGAGATTAAAATGTATTATAATGAGATTAAAATTGAATATTACAAGATTAAAATGTAAAATAATGAGATTAAAATGGAATATTGTGAGATTAGAATTGAATATAATGAGATTAAAATTGAATATGAGATTAAAATTGAATACAATAAGATTAAAATGGAATGTAATGAGATTAAAATTGAATATGAGATTAAAATGGAAAACAATGAGATAAAAATTGAATATAATGAGATTAAAATTGAATACAATGAGATTAAAATTGAATATAATGGGTTTAAAATTGAACTATAATAAGATTACAATACAAACATGATGGATGTTATGTTATAGATTATAAAGTATATATTAAAGGATTCATTTGGTGTCTTATTTTTCTCTAACATGAAGCAGGAATTGAAAACAGGGAGCTGTCCTATTTTTCTTTTTTGCACCTTGCTTCTTCGCCAGTGGCAACCAACGGACTGTTAAATAATCAAAGAGGTGGATGTGCACAATGGCTTGTGTGGATGTTGGAGCTTGTCTCCTCCGTGTGGCTGAGGAGCCAAGGCCAAACATTCACAATAGCGCCCATGATTAAAAGCCGGGGAGTCGGCCGACTCTGGCCGTTCGGGGGCTCGCAAAGTCCAACGTCTGTCCGTCACGGCTAAGAATACCAAAACGTTACGATACAAGGACTTGTTAAAGCAGGAAATAAAATAAAAAATACGGTTCTTGATCCTGGGTTCAAATCCAGGCCAATAAACATAAATTGAATTTGCATGGTCGCCGAGAATCATCAACCCTAACCCTAACCATTTTCTATTTAAACACACCCTAACCCCAACCTTCATTCCTCAAATCCTCAAATCCTCATTCCTTAATCCTTAACCCTCAATCCCTCAAATCCTCATTCCTCAACCTCAATCCTGAATAGACAACCCGAATCCTCAACCCTCAATCCCTCAAATCCTCAAACCCTCATTCCCCAAATCCTCAATCCCTCAAATCATCAATCCCTCAAATCCTCTATCCCCCAAATCATCAATCCCTCAAATCTTCAATCCCTCAAATCCTCAATCCCTCAAATCATCAATCCCTCAAATCCTTAATCCCTCAAATCCTCAATCTCTCAAATCCTTAATCCCTCAAATCATCAATGCCTCAAATCATCAATGCCTCAAATCATCAATTCCTCAAATCCCCAATCACTCAAATCCTCAATCACTCAAATCCTCAATCCTCAAATCCTCAATCACTCAAATCCTCAATCACTCAAATCCTCAATCCCTCAAATCCTCTTTCCCTCAAATCCTCAACCCCTCAAATCTTCAACCCCTCAAATCCTAAATCATCAACCCTCAACCCTCAAATCCTCATTCCTATATCCTCAATCTCAAATCTCAAATCTCCAATGATTGTTTCATCCTCCAAAACTGGGCAGCGGGCCACAGTTTAGAAACCCCCCCGTGTGATTTGGTCCCTCTGCAGCCTGAGTCGAGGTGACACGCATCCATTATTGATGATTGGCCGGCGCCAGTACAATACATCACCTGTGCCCTTAACATGGCTAATTACACTTTTATGGGCGATAAGTAAGCGGGACAAATGAACTGTCTGAACCTGCGTTGCGTCATACTAATTACCAGAGGAAGACAGATGCTAATTACTTTTATTACCATCCATATGTTGGACTTGAATCTAGCGCGCAACTGCAAATTCCGCGCTTTGTCATCCTAATCTGATCAAAGTGCAATATAGGATTACAAAAGGTCATTTATTTCAACGGAGAACCAGTCGGATCCAGATATAGAGACGTATAAAAGACGGCAGTTCTTGGACGAGACCTACGGATCTTTGGCCAAGTCACTTCCTGGTGTCACGAGAAGCCAATGACGGATGACTGGGAGACTGTCTGCGGGGGTGAAAGAGGTCAACGCTATTAACTACTTCCTTTGAGAGAGGGAGTACAAATCTATAGACCACTGGACGGCTTTGTTTGGACACCAACGTGGGTTTGAGGACTGTATTCCAACAAAGATTGCTTGACTTACTGGCTAATAAGTCTGGTATATTTTCATTAATCTGTCAAAACTATTGAAATATTGGAATTTTGTTCAACCCTGTCATGGCCTTATATGGAGTTAACATCCTGAATTAAGTAGGACTAGTACTGTTAAATCTGGATATATTTTTTTAGTAATTGTCATTTGTTTTCCTTTGAATGAGAGTTGGAAGCCATTTTTTTTGCTCCCTTCCCTTCATTTCACACTGTAATGGCGATTTGGGTCGTCTACCCCGAATGTAGTATGTCACATTACAGTAATCCCTCAAATATTGCGGTTAATGTAGACCAAACATGGCCGGGAACATTGAAAAAATCACAAAGTAGGGTCTTCTCACTATTATAAATTGTATCAAAAATAAGTTAAGCATGGATTTTGACATTTTTATGAACTTAAATAAATAAATAATACAATTTTAATCATTAATAGCAGAAAAAAATCACTAAAAAGTGAATTTGCGATAAGTAAAGTCGCGATAATTGAGGGATTTCTGTATACGGATATTTTGTCCTTCTTACAAAGATAATAAATACACCTTATACCTTGAATATTTGAAAAATAAAAGCAGTCTACATCTAGAAAATGGGATTGACCCGATTCCAAACTGTTAGGTAAGCCCACTTTCAAAAGAAGTACAAGATGGGAAGATTTTATAAGGAAGAGAGATGATTAACACTTGAGGGCTAAATCATGCCTTTGAGCGAATCAAGGCAAATTAGGGAGTCGGTTGGGGGGGGGGGGTGGGGTGCGGGGGGTGCTAGAAGACCGAGGAAACGGAATACTTCAAGGCCTGGTCGGGTACTCCTCCCTGGTGGAGTCTCAAATCTCACCACCTGCACTTTAATGAGATATTATGGAGATATTACATCCATATCGCCATTTGGCGAGCAGGGCGGGACGAGAGGGATTCAGATTATATGTTAAGAGCTGCTAATTAGGGGATTGGATTCTATACTTGTGATTGGATGATATGAAAAGGACCTCCTGTAGGTTGATTGGAGGAGGAGGTTGTGGGGGTAGTCTCCATTTTTTTACTAAGATAAGCATAAACAGCAAAAAAAAGGGTATAAAAGATAGATGGCACTGATTAGTTCAACTGTGCCTCATGTGTAATTTATTATATAAGTGCATCTGACTAAAAGATGGATTTGGTCCGGAATGAAAAAGAAGTATAAAACATTGATCAAGGACTGCTTCATTTTCTTTTATGTCAGAATGCTTATATTGAGACAAAGTGGGGCATGGACCTTTTAGTACCAGCAGAGGGTGCTGCTGTTTGATAATTTTAGTCAGACAGTCAGTTCATGTAAATGCACTTGTTTTAGATAATTAGACATGTTAATTTTATGTGTATTTCAGAGTAAATAGATTATAAAAGTCATAAAAGAAAAGTACTAGTGAGAACTCATTGCAATAATGCTTTAAAACTAAGAAGAAAAAATCTAGTGGGAGAAAAAAGGTAACTGAGGGGTTTCCAGCAGGTTTCAAATTGAGACCTCTACTGCCCCTAGTGGTAGGAACTTTAAAAATGTGCCATAAACATATACTAGTTACTATTATTTTACTAAGAACAAAAAAAATCACTAGCGGGAGAGGAAAGGTAACAAAGGGGTTTCCAACAGGTTTCAAATTGTGACCTCTACTGCCCCTAGTGGTAGAACTATTAAAATGTGCCATATACATATACTAGTTATTATTATTCTAGTCACAACAACAAAAAAATTTTAATAGCAAGAGAGGAAAGGTAACTAAGGGGTTTCCAGCAGGTTTCATATTTGTGACCTCTACTGCCCCTAGTGGTAGAACTTTAAAAAATGTGCCATATACGTACATACTGTAGTTAGCCTTATTGGTATTTCTGCTCTGTCACTGCACATTTTCAACCTTCCTATGAAACCAAAGGGCGGGTCTTAGGGTGTCTGCCTCTCTGGGATTTCAGGTTTCCGTTAATCCCCCCCACCTTTGTGGCTACGCCGCTAAAACACATTTTATTAAAGTACACGGCTGTCATCACAGACTGAAAAGTTAAGCCAAAGGCCAACGCCGCCGTGTCTGATAGAGTCGAGTTCCCGCTAGGCTCGGCGTCCTGTATGTACACACCACATAAGAACACTAATAACCTCATACGTCTTCCCCGGCAACAGCCAGAAAATGTACTCTCGTAACGAATTAAAGTACACAAGGAACCCTACCGCCACCCACAACTCCCGTATAGCTAGCACGCCGCGGTAGCACGTACATGGGGGTCTCCCAGGGGGGTCGGTGTACAGTCTTAATGAACAACGAGTGCTGGGCTAACACCCGGAGGTCACATGCTGAATCGTTCGCCATCTTTACGGTCGGCAAACGTGGCAAAAGCTGGTTGGCCACGCCCCTATTTTGTCTACCCTTTGCCAACTGGTGTGCCAAACTGGTTGGAATTGTAGGACTAATCCGTGTGTTATCTGTCAAACAGCGTCGCTTGTGGAATCCGGTGCAATGCGGCTGATAAGATGAGCAAACAGTCGGGCTCATTAGAGCGGAGATATTGTGTCATCAGCGCTCTAATCTTTCGCTAATCCTAACATCTCCAAATTTGCACAAGCTTCCAAAAACGGGCGCGCCGATACGGCGGCCAAATGCTCAAATAACATAGCATCGAAGCAGTATAAACTCTGACTCAAATGTTGATAACGGTATCAAAATGGAGTTAGAAAAGGCTGATAGAGTCATCGAGTTAGCAAAACATATTTTTGTGAACATCATTACAGAGTTCTCAGGGTACAACCTGCGATGTTAGGACTTAGCATTAGCAAAAAAGAAAGCTAGGTCTTCTAGGTTGGGCCAATATATGAGATATGATCATTAAAGAGTTAGTGTAACATACATTTTTTGTGTGAGTTAGCGTAACATACAATTTTTTTGTGTGAGTTAGCGTAACATACAATTTTTGTGTGTGTGAGTTAGCGTAACATACAATTTTTGTGTGTGTGTGAGTTAGCGTAACATACATTTTTTGTGTGTGTGAGTTAGCGTAACATACAATTTTTTTGTGTGTGAGTTAGCGTAACATACAATTTTTTGTGTGTGAGTTAGCGTAACATACAATTTTTTTTGTTCTTTTCAACTAAACCCTGTTCAGAAGTAGAAGGTGGCGAAAAAAAATCAATCAAAAATCAGGACCACCCCTTCTTTGCCCCTCCCCCTCGGTCTGAAATTGGTTGACTCTGATCTCAGTGGAAGTCTTGTCGGCAACGCCGTGCGATCTGTGCCGGTACGATGCCTTCGAGGCTGATCGATTCCAATAATAAGACATTTTCCCAGGACGCTCATCTTTTCTCCGTGACCCGCTCCGACACCCCCCCAGGACCCCAATTCCGGAAGCCCGTCTCCCGTGCACCGTCGGGTCATCCCACGTTTATTTGATGGGTACTCTTGGCTTTCTCGCCGCCGCGGGTTATAAAAAGATAGAAGGGTGGAAGGAACTATTCAAGGGGGGAGGGGTTGTAGATGCGGTAGAAATTTCATCAATTCTAGCATTATCGCATTTGGGGGTGTAATTGGGGGGCGTGGTTAGCTTAACAAAGAACATACCCCCAAAAGTTGATCAATGTCGGTTCTTACGGTATTTCTGGACTATAAGTCGCACCCGAGTATAAGTCAAAAATGCATAATTAAGAAGGAAAAAACATGTATCCTCCCTACCAGCAGGGGGCAGTCTATTGACAACTCCATCAGAAAGCTCAACTTAAAAAAACAGACGAAAACTTTGCCTAAAATTGATCAATGTTGGTTTTTACCGTATTTCTGGACTATAAGTCGCACCATCCAAAAAAGCATAATTAAGAAGGAAAAATAATAATTTTGCGGACAGATGTAGATGGGAGGAGCTTAAAATGAAAAACCAGAGCAGACAGGGTGTCCATGTTTTGCCAGAAATACGAGAGAGATGGGAAGAGGCGGCCTGTTTTTGTTTTGTTTTTATTTGATTTTTTTTTTTTGCCTCAGTCTTTGGCACCATTAAAATGCCGCCGGCGTGCCAGCCAAGACTGTTTGTAATTAATTGAATTGACAGACGCGGCCCGCAAAACAAAGACGACGGAAAGAGAGAAAGAGGGAGAGAGAGAGGTGTCAGCGAAGGGAGAATGGAAAAGTCTTTATGGCCCGCTTTTTTATCTGTAAAATATACACTCGCCTGCGTAGTTTGTTTTATTTATTTGAAGTTAGCGGCTTAATGAGATCCCAGTGGTACCACAATAACTACCAATGTGGAAACAAGAGGGAGACAATGTCAGGAAGGACACCAGAGGGGGGAAGAGAAGGGGGGAAACGGGGGTGAATTGACAGCGGGGCGCCGGTGTCAAAATCTAGGCTTGAGGGCCATATCTGGTCCACCAATGTGACTTTTTGGGTGCATAGTGAGACAGAACTAACAAAAGAAGACACTTGTAAAACTTGTATTACTCCCACCCCCTGCCACAAAGCACACAGGTTTAAATACACAGACAGGAACTGATTACAAAATACAAAAGGGGAGCCTGGAGGGACACAAGAGGCAAAAAATTGATCCAGACAGCACGCACAATGAAAACATATACACACACACCTCCACATAAGACAAAATATGACAAAAATGTCTCTTAGGTTGTCATTTTCCAATTTTATCGGAGGTTATGTAAAGCTAATGTAGCCCATTGTTGGTAAAGGACAAGAAGGCGGAGCTTAAGTGCTCAGGGAAAGGAAATAAAGCATTTCTGGAAACATCCCAACAAGAAAATAAAACGAAAACGACACAATCGTGATGCGTTTTTTTTTGGGCTGTGCGATGAATGGTCGCCGTATCAGGACGTCACGCTGGGCAAAGTCGTCTCTTGGAAAAGTGAGTGCGCGTTGTGGCGTGAGGCTATTACATGCTCTAACGGAGCTCAACTAATAACGCCGAGCCATCGACACTCTTCCAAGATGGCGGGAGCCATTTTTACTAACGAATCATCCCTTGTGGGACGTCTCTCAACTGAGGCTTCATAGCTGAGCAGTGGACACAGTTGGCGACCGATCTTACACAACTGAGCGAAGGGGAATATTTTTTGCAATGCGCCAAGTCATGTTTATGATAGCTATTTTTCGATTTTACTAAATGATTTTTGAATTAAAATCACAGAAAAATGACAGTTATTGAGTATATTCAGTATTTTATTGATCTAAAACAATGTTTATTTTAGCTTTTTTAATATTTCTAGAATTTACAAAATGATTTTTGAACTAAAAACACTGAAAAAATGGATTAAAAAATGACAATTATTGATTTAAAAGGGGGAAAATCAGGAAATTTAATATACATCTATACTCTTCATTTTAATTTGATCCTAAAACAGAAAGTCAGCACTCATGATTTACTTTTTCGGGCCGCTCAAAGTGATGCGGCGGGCCAGATTTGGCCCCCGGGCCGCCACTTTGACACCCATACAGGAAGCCAAACACTTTACATATATATCGTGTTAGAAATGTTGCATAAAGCTTGTTTCCACACTAGTTATCGGCTTTGAACTTGATCCAAGGCAATGTAGATTAAAATCAAAGAGAAGCACGTTGTTGTTTAATTGCGTTTTGCATTTGAAAAGCAATGGCAGGCAAGTTTTCCCCAAAGCGCTTCCCACGAGACGCGTCTTCGTCAAGGCTAGGCAAACATCTGTCCGTCGCCCAAACGCAACGTAACAACCCACGGAAAAAATCCGCCGGCGGCGGCAGCTTCTCAAAAAAGTTGCGGCGAGTGGTTTACCGCTGTCACCGTGCAGTATTTTCCAAGTTTTTGCTCGCCCGCCGCCGTTGATTGGATCGATTCCGGAGAGCGACAAGAGCGATAAAGGGAGATGACACGTGGAAAATCATTGGATTTAATAGTCGGCTTCCATCGAATTCCGCCATGTTGTAATTTGCGCCGAGTTGCTATGTGTCTTTGATGAGGTTTGGGATTACATGGGTGTTTGTTACAGGGTCGTTTTGATGGTTTGCTTCATTGGGGGTTGTCCAAACTTGTTTTTTTGGTCAAAAGGAGATGAAAAAAAGGGATTGGAGTTCCGCTTTTTAGGCAAAAATTAGGATTATGATAGTTTTAGCATTTTAATTTGGATTGGATAACTTTATTGTGTTTTGGGGAAATTTCATTGTTAGGGTAGAATAAGGGTGAGAATACAGACACAGAAAGAGACATTTTTGATTGAATTAGATGGGTAATAAATACAATTTATATTGTTATTCAATTTGCTGCAATTGAATTTCATTTAGTTTACTAGATTGAATAATTTTATTTATCCCATAGTTGGGAAATGTTATCGTTAGGGTAGCAAGAGGGTGAGAATACAGACACAGAAAAATAGATTTTTGATTGAAATAGATAGATAATAAATGAAATTAGTATTCTGTTATTGAATTTACTGCGATTGAACTTCATTTAGCCTCCTGTAAAAATAAAATGATTAAGACTGGGGAGGAGGGTGGTTATGAAATAAATTAAAAATTAAATAAAAGATGACAAGACATTAATTCAGAGATTTAGCTCTAAGCTAAATAAATGTTTAGCTGTTTTTTTTTTTTTTTTAAAAAGGGGGTCACATTGAGGGGAAACTGCAACAAAGTGTCTCCATTACCGCAGCCAAAATTCTATGGTCCAAAATTTAGGAATTGATGAGAATAATAGCGGCTGAGCTAATTAGAAGATGACTTCAATTAGACATGAAGCAAGAAGATGATTTCCATGCTTTCTTCCAACTCTTAATTTAAGTGCAGATATTCATTTATGTGAAGAATGGTATTCATTTTCTTCATCTCAGACCACCACACAAATATTCCCTTTAGAGCCACTGGGAGAAAAAAAAACACTTCTTGATTTGACATGTGGAGGCGCCGCAGTGCATCCTACTGGTGGACGCCATCTACCACAGGCTGACATTTTGGATCAAAATGTTTCCATTTGGGATTTCTTTTTTTTGCCAAACTACGACATAGAAAACAAGTAACCTAACAAACTACTTTGTGGATCGAGTTTTTTGCGTTTTTTATGCGCATCTCGGCTTGAATATGACAAATAAAAATGAAAAGTTGTTGTGTAGGAACAATAATACGAACAGAAATGGAGAAAAACGCATATCACAATTGTAAATTACTTCACTGGCCACCAGGGGCAGTGTTTACCAACTGTGGATGCTAATTGTAAGAAAGAGGAGGAGCAAATAACTATAAAATGCTATAAATCTAGCATTTGTGATATCAAAGATGATGCTAACATTTGGAGGACGTCTTCCATAACTTTTAATAAACATAAAATATGATTGTTATGTCTTATTATAAAGACTAAAATGTGTGGGGAAGAAACAAATATGACCTAATATACGAATATAATGACAACAAAGTACAGTGTAGGAATAGTATAGTAATGGGTAACTTAAATAATAGTAACGAAAGTCTAAATATTATGAAGTAGATACCATAAAATTAAAAAAGTCACCTACCTGGGTCGTAGTTTTTCGGCTTTTTTAGCAGTTCTTGAAACCTATAAACCACAATAAATGAGGTATTACTGTAATTTGTATTAACATGGATCACACAGTAAGTCAAACTAAGGAGACACCTCAACATTGCTCTTCCAGTTCCAACGTTATGTTACCTTATAAATCAATTAAAGGATGCTCTAACTTTTTTTCCTTTAAATTTAAGAGCTACTTTTTCAGTAAAAGAGCCTCCCGTAATCTAGATTTGATTTTGGGTGTCTCACCTCCCATTTCCTAGCTGTCCACACCCTTGAAACCCGCGTTCACCTCCCGTAAACACCAGCAAAATCGCACTTGGGGAATCGATGCAATTAATGCTTTGGCTGGCATGCTAGTGCATGTGGATGCTAGTATTTGTGAAAGTTATTTCTCATATGTCATGAAATATTCATGTGTGGTATTAACCCGCAATTTCTGGAAAGTAGGAGGAAAAAAAGAGAATTTTAAAGGAGGATTTATTAGAAGTCTTGAAGGTTTCTTCAATTATTAGACATTTTGGAAGAATAGTGGGGGTCAATAGATTAACTTTTTTGCCCTCATTGTTTGTAAAATAAATTTTAAAAAGCCACTAACTATGTAGTGTATTTATTTGAGTATAATGCACAACATTTTGTACCAAAAAAAAACGAAGCAAAATTCGCATTATACACAAAGCCATTATGTATAATGGGAGACGCAATACCAGCTTTGTCCACCGGAGGGCAAATCCTCATTTTTCAAACCATGTCTATTAATGCATTGAATACTGGGAACATTTTTTTGGGTAGAAAATATCAAAATATACTTCCCAATTAACATATAAAAGAATATTTATTTACTTGCTAACATCCAAAATGATCTTTTTGCACAATTTGAATGAATCTGTGTGAGTATTTCTGAATATTCCCATAATATAATTAGCCTCTAAGTGGCACTATAAAATAAAGATGCTGATTGTGTCTATAGTTCTGTTATGGCCTCCCAGATGGCAAATATATGGAAAATAATGCAAAATAATGGCTAAATAACGACCTCATAGACATCAAGTCAAAGAGCTTTCATTTATCCCGGCGGCCATGTTGCTCTTTTGCGATTATTCATGCACCTCCAAAACCAAATCAGAGCCACGTTACATTCATTTGGTACACGCTTACAAATGACGGCAATCAATTTTCCAGTGTCTTTCAAAACAATATGAAGTACATCACTCTGTGATTATTAACTTAGTGGTGTTGAACGGATTTGGGGTGGGAGGGGCTCTTGGGGAGGGCGGGCTTTTAGACAAATGGTCTTTCCGGAATCCGCATTAGGCGCGGGAATTAACGTGTTGCCGGGTGGGAAGCGATGGCGTCGTTAGGGATCCGTGGGCTCTTTCTTCTTTTACCGTCAAAATCCAAAATGGATACCATAACAACAACATTAGCGCAATCAATTTGGAGTGTTTTATATGCCTTCATTTGGTGGTTCATCTTCAAATCAATAGAAGCTATTAACTTGCTAGGAATATGAATAATTGTATGGATCTTATGGAGCATAAGTTTTAGGACGTTAATCCGGGTAATAGTCCAAAAAAGTATGTGGAAATGTAATGTTAGCTTGAGCAAAGTGAAGTTGTGCATCTACTTAAGAAATTAATTGGTTCCGGAATTTTTTCTGTAACTTGAAAAATTTGTAAGTAGAAGTATATGTAAGTTTTCTATAAAAAATGTGAAACATTAATTGGCCCCAGAATTGTTCCCTTAACTTGAAAAATTTGTAAGTAGAAGTGTACTTTATATGTAAATTCTCTTTTTAAGATGTGAAAAAATTAATTGCCCCCCGAATTGTTCCCTTAACTTGAAAAAATTGTAAGTAGAAGTGTACTTTATATGTAAATTATCTATAAAAGATGTGAGAAATTAATTGGCCTCCGAATTGTTTCCATAACTCTGTAGAAGTGTACTTTATATGTAAATTCTCTATTCAAAATGTGAAAAACACCCCAAAATGAAAGAAAATTGATATGAAAATGATTTCTAAATATCTTAAAATGAATAACAAGCATAGAAAATCAATCCATGTTGAATTATGCGCGATTCCCTATGACCTGACAGCATCAGAAAGCCGTACATATTGTAGTACATTTTAGAGCCGCAGGTTTGACAAGATATTATTTCAAGACAGAGCTTTTTCAAGGTGCCGTCGATCTCCTGCTGTGAGCCTGCCTGCTTTTTTTTGGGAAGCCCTCCGATGCAAATTGGACAGGCAAGCAGGCAAGCTCCGTTCCCCCCCACCCCGCCTCCGTCACGGAGTGAGCCGGGCGCTGGGCGCTGGGGCTGCGTTGCCCAAGGGCAGGAGAAGTTCTCCGTGAGGATGAAAACATCTTTCACACTTTCTCCTCACGTCGCATTTCAACGCCAAAAAAAGTTTGGGTAGGCTGGATTTTGTAAAAGTGAATAGCCAATCCCTGGTGTGACGGCGAATCGGAATTCAAACCATCACGCTCTATCATACGTGGCGTTTTTTTTTTTTTTTACAGTCAATTCTTCCGTGGACACAGCCATGAAATGGTGGAAATCAGAAAGGGGGTGTTTTTGGGGTCATGTGGCGGCCATTTTTAAACTTGAAGTGGGTTTTTAATCACTATGGCGATCGTAAAAGAGTTTTTTTCTTAAGTACTTGAGTGTTATTGGTCAAATTTTGCAATACGTGTTGACAAGACAAATTGGGAATTTTGTTATGCTCATACCCACAGTTTGTTTGTTTTTATTCACTTGTATTTGACTAAAAAATTTGTATTCATGTCCGTTTTTACTTGTAATATTTTTTATTTTGAAATAAGTAGGAATTATATACATGGTAATAAGATTTATAATAAACTCCTTTTTAAAAAACAATACTTTATGGCTTACTTTGTTATTGAACTACATTTATAAAGGAATAATATAATTTTCATTATATTTCCACTATTAAACAGCACTAAACAAACATTTTTTTTACCAAGCATTTACAATAATTACAATAAAAGTACTAGTATATTATTACAAATCCAATTAAACTACATTTATAGTTGCTAATTCATAATACTTGCTTATTTTATTTCTAAATGAATAGCTTAAATCAGGCATAATACTATTTGCTCTCAAATAAGGACAAATATAGAATCATCATGGAAAGCATGAGCACCCTCCAGTGGACAAACATGGTAATTTTCTTTCCTCTGTTACTTTCAGTGCCAAAAAAACTTTAAAAGGTCCACATTTCTATATTTTTGTGTACCCAAACGTGAATTATTTTTGACAGGCGGCTTAAAATGACTTGTCGTGTATTTTCTGGCCTGAGAAAAATTATCTCATCAAGTAACAATGCGGAACAACAAACTAGAAATTAAAGCAGAAGCACCAAGTCAGCAACTTCTTCGGCCAGTTATTTATTTATTTCTTTTACAATTTTAAATAAAACTCCTTAAAACGCTGACCCAAACATTCTCAACAAGATGTACCGGTAGGTCGACATGAGGCATAAGCCAGGAGGCAAAAAAAATGGAATATGTTTTATGTTTGCAAAAAAAAACTGACTTGCATTGCATTGGGTTTCTTTGGATTAGAGTTTTTTTAAAAAAAGATTACATTTGGACATGTTGGATTCAATTAAAAGATTGGACAAAGTGGATTTAGGGATCATGTAAATTCGGGACCCTGGTGTAGAGCGGGGGGGGTGGCTAACATGTGGCTCTCGAGCTGTATGCGGCTCCCAGCCAAAATGAATGCGCCTAAAATGATTTTTTGTATATACAGTGGCTCAGTTTTATCTCATTTTTATTCTTTCCTTAAAAAAAATATTAGGGCCCATTAAAAATAAATAATATATTTATGTAGAAAATAATTTGGCAGATTGAATCTTTTTATGTTGCTTTTGAAAGTTTGGATTTTTGACTGTCATATTTTCATATTTTGGGTTTATGGACTATCATAGTTTCATATTTTTAGCTTTTTGACTCACATTTTCGGCTTTTTGACTGACATAGTTTCATATTTTTAGCTTTTTGACTCATATTTTCGGCTTTTTGACTGACATAGTTTCATATTTTTAGCTTTTTGACTCATATTTTCGGCTTTTTGACTGTCATAGTTTCATATTTTTGGATTTTTGACTTTGATAGTTTCATATTTTGTTTTTTCTGACTCATAGTTAAATTGTTCGCTGTAAAGCTGGTTGACTAAAATTAATAAGTAGTATTAAAAAAAACAATTAAATCTTGATGAACTTTTTGACAGAATTTTTCACAATAAAAGCCCAACTATAAACCTTCAACTTAACAAATAAGAGAGTGACTCAGTGTACGTGCATTAGATGGACAGATAAATGGATAACATCAATAAAAAGGAAGCAAAACGCAAAAAAAAGGAAGTACAGTTTTTTTACATAATGCTATTTTCTTCTTTTTTGCATCATGTTTTCCATTGAAATCGGAAATTGTGTCTAAAGACTGTTATTTTTTTAAAGTGATGGCATATATTTTGCCTCTTATTTTTCTGTCTTGGACAATTTGACATGTTATTTTGTCCCTTGTGGACAATCGCAGTCTGAAAATAAACGTTTCTGTCTGGGGTTTGTCAGGAAGTCGTTGAAACAGATGGACTCGCATTGTCATTGTTTCACACAAATCCCAAACAAAGCAAAAAAATCACCCACAAGTGGTTGTTAGCACGTCGGCCTGGCGCTTCGGGGTCGAGGGTTCGATCTTTCCTCAATGTATTTGTCAACAAATCAATTGTGAAATCAATGGTGCCTGATAAAAGATGAATATATTCCTATTCAGACTCCAAATGAGAACATGTTTGGAAAAGACAAAGCGGGAAGCCTCCATTTTGGTTCCAAGTCAACAAGCATTGTTTCATTGTAATCAGCGCAGAAGCCGTATATGTGTCATCGTGGCAGTTAATAACGCGTCTCTAGCACCACCACCGACGGCGACGGGCGGGAGGGAGGGAGGTTCCAATCATCGCTTTGGCCTAGCAAAACAATGATGGGTCGCCAAGTCCAAATAGCTCGTAACCCTCTGTTTAACTCCCTGACACACAATGGCCATCCACATTCTACAATAAGTGTCCAAACTACAAACTGCATTTTATTGACCCTAAATGATGAAAATATCATTTCATAAAAATCTTAAAAGTGTGCCCCTTCCATTTTAAGATTAAAAAAATAATAATCCCAAGTGACAAATGGATGAATTTTTTCTAATTGAATTCTTATATATATATATATATATATATATATATATATATATATATATATATATATATATATATATATATATATATATATATATATATATATATATATATATATATATATATATATATATATATATGTATATATATATAATACAAAAAACAGATTTGAAGTCGTTTGATTCTGATCATTTACACAAAATACAATTTTACTTACCAAATTTGAAATCTTTTGTTTTTAAAATAATGACTCATTACTTAATTACTTGAAAATTTGGTATGTAGTGGTGTACTATATATGTAAATAACCAAAATTAAACAATTTAAAATCTTTTTTGTATTGCTTTTATATATATATATATATATATATATATATATATATATATATATATATATATATATATATATATATATATATATATATATATATATATATATATATATATATATATATATATATATATATATATATATATATATATATATATATATATATATATATATATATATATATATATATATATATATATATATATATATATATATATATATATATATATATATATATATATATATATATATATATATATATATATATATATATATATATATATATATATATATATATATATATATATATATATATATATATATATATATATATATATATATATATATATATATATATATATATATATATATATATATATATATATATATATATATATATATATCAAATACAAAAAAATCATCTATGAAGTCTTATAATTTTGTTCATTTACATATAAAGTACACTTCTACTTACCAAATGTTCAAATTCCAAGGAAAATCTTGTAAACAATTGATTTGCTAAGTAAAAATATGACTATCCTTTTCACCAAAACCTATTTTAATTGAACTTGAGTCCATTTTCCAAGCGCTTTCACTGGAGTCATATTTCAAGTAACACTACTCTTTATTAAAATACATTTATGTCTACTCTACCCACCTTTTTTTATGTTATATACTTATATAACACATACACCTACAAAAACACATATAAAGTCATTTGATTTATCTGAAAGCAGCCCCTGGGATATAAAAAAAACTAAGTTTGGACAGCCCTACTGTCGAAGAATAAAGTATTTCTACTCCCATTTTCTCACCACACCCACACATGTGCTCAAAACACTCCCCGGCTGACTTTTTTGTCACAATAGTGTCCAGCGAGAGGAGTCCACACACAAAAAAAGTCCCAAAAAGACAACATAGAAAGGAGAAAAGAAGTTGAAGACAACTTTAGTCTGTTCACCATGTTAGAGTGGAGGAAACTTTTGCTTTTGGGTGAGTCTAAATTATTCTTTTACGGAAAAGCTTTTGATGGAAAATCATCTTCTTTTTGAGGCAACGCTGACTTTGACAGCGATGCAAACTTTTGGAAAATGTGTCATTGACTTGGAGATGTATTTTTAGAGCATTTGAGCTCATAGCAATAAAATCTTTACTTAGTTTTTATTATGTGAAAGTAGCAGATGGAAAAGTGTTAAGAATTTGGGATGGAAAGATTTTTTTTGAGCCAATTGAGTAGCAAAATGGATTAAATAAGATTTTGGGGGAAGAATAGTTGCCATATTATGGAATTACTTTTCAACTATGAAAATAAAGTGATCTATTTAGTAAACATTAAATGTTTACTACCTTCTGGGTCAAATACTTTGATACATATTTGTACTTTGTCAAATATAATTACGTGTTTTTTGCCCAAAAAAATAGGATAATCATAATTTTAAATAAATTTCTTCAGAAAAATAACATGCAACATGCAAACAGTAACTCAAATAACACTTCAATTAATCAATAAAAAACATTTTAAAATGCTTTTTATTGTTTTCAATAAAAAGAAAATATTTTAAATAAATAAAAGAGAATATTTACAGCTTTCCCTTCATTTTTAAATGAAAAAAAATCAAATAAATAACTAAATATTGACTATTTTCCCCACTTTTGTCTTTATTGACAATCCATCCATTTGAACCAGAAAGGAAAGCAAAAAAAGCATCAAATTATTCAAGATGACACATAGGCTAACATAGCATTCCATTTTTTTCCTCACCCTGTCATCCCACCCTATTTCCTCACCCATAATTGCGGGAGACAATTTCAACCAATGTTTCTTCCCACATAAGAGCGGTTTGGAAAAAAATCCCATTCAATTTTCTTCAAATAATTCAACAAAACATTGGCTGGCGTCCCCTGACGTAAAAAACAAAACAAAAAGTCAATAGAGTCAGCAGCTATCAGTCAAACAAAAAGGAAGTGGGAGGATGTGTGACTCTGCTTTCCATCTGACAAAACAACTCCCTATCTGACGTACACAAATTACAGAAAACTCTGTGTTCTGCTTTTCAAATAAGACATTTACAGTAATCCCTCAAATATTGTGGTTATTTTGGAGCAGACATGGCTGCCAAGTAGTGTCACCCCTATTAAAAAAAGATATATATACATTTTTTTACTTTAGTGTTGAGTCCTAAAGTGGATTTTTACATATTTATGAAGTTTAACAAAAAAATCAGTGATGTCGTGAAGCCACGATATTCGAGGGATTACTGTAATACTATGAATTCATGCTGTCCACGCCTGATAGCAGCTGCGGCACCCCCCGAGGGACAAAACAAACCTTGGCAAAGGCCTGCAACAATATTATGACATCATCTCACTACAAAACTAACAAAATGGGGTCAGTTTTTGCTGAGGATGTCATATAGTGTTGGGAAAAAGTTTAGGTATACCCCCGGAAAATACATTTTCAGTATCATTGACTCCCACTAGGATCACTGGGGGGTGCCGGATCTTAGCCCAGTTAACCATTTGGAGCCTGAATATGGATCTTAACACTTCATTGGTCAATTTTGTCAGTGGCCATTTTGAAAGATTGATTTCACATTGTCAAAATGTTCTCAGACGTTTGGTACTTGCTCAAAATACGATATCATGTACTGCAGAGTACTTTTTTTTTACATTTTATAACATTTTTAACCTGAATTGGTTGTCGACCAATAGGATGGTGCAAAAGACTCATTTTCAAGATTTTCTTTTGGAAATAATTGATTCATAATACATTTCATTGTAGAATATGCACAAATCTGAAAAAAATCCTACCTTATTTTTCTCATTCAAATGGCTTTTCTGATGAATATGTCGCTTGGGGTAGTATAGATTCTAATTCTAGTCGCGATTTTACCATCAGAAAACTCGCATGCAACTTGAGCGTCTGTGCATGCTTTGCAGAGCAGACTTTTCTCACTCAAATTAACCGCTTATTTTTCTATTTGCACAAACTACGACAGCCATTTCATCTTCAAAAGAAGCACAATTGTTTTGCACTTGGGCTGGTGGAGCCCGATCGTTTTGCGATGATAAATACTTTGCAGAATTGCGCATAATTGCATGCACATAAACTGCAAAACACAATCACGGCAGGTGATGTAGAAGTCAACACACGTGACATGGATCGCGTCATGTCATTGGCTGAACGCAGTGTTGGGCATAGTTTTATCGTTTAGTGTCGCTGTTTAGTGACGCAATGCCACTTTACGAGTTGCGTTGCAGGGCTGAACAGAAAAGTTTTTATTTTATTATTATTATTTTTTTTACAATTCAGGTTGGGTTTTCTTTTATACTCCGCATATTTTTGTTCTGCGTGGAGAACGCGAGAGTTTATAATAATATGTCAGAAATTATAGTCACACAACCACTGTTTTTCAATATTTTTTTTAATTACAATTATTGTTTGTACAGGTCAGCAATTGCAGTTAAATATATACAAGATACAATGTTTAATCTCATTTTGAGTACAAGAAAATGGTGTTCCAGATACAGTTAAGTTAAGTTTGATCATTTTCACTCATCCCTCAGGGGGTGCTTGAGCCGATCCCAAGTAACGGCCAATCAGAGACTCATTTTCAAGGTCTTATATCAGAATCAAATGGTTAAACAGGTCAGAAATTTCAATCAAATATATATAATAGCAGACCAATGAAGTAATGTGAAATGGAGGCCAACTTTATTTGTTTTTAACCGACCTGATGTCATACTATTTTTCTAGCGCTTTGTCTTGTCGGGAACCCCATGGAGGTTTCCTCACCCATAGGAAGTCCTCGCCAATGAGTGATGGCGTACACGCCGTAGACGGGAACAATCCGAGGAAATGAGGGCGAAAAAAATGAGGGCACTTGCCATTTTAAACAAGTCTCTCTCACGCTAATCTGTGTCAAATGTAGCATTTGACACGTTTGTGGGTGTCTTTTGGGATTGATTGGGGAATTGTGGGTGCCAGTTGAGGACACGTCACCCCCGCGAGCAGGTGCATGATGGACTATGACAGGCCGAGTATGATTTCTTGTGTTTTTCCTTTCAGGGCTGTTCCTGTCGCTCGGACCGGTGTCTTCGGTGTCCGAGTGCGAACCCGGATATTTTTTGGATGAAGGAGAATGCTTGGGTATGAATATGGATTTTTAGATATTTTATTAGATATTTTTTAGATGTATTATTTGATTGTGGCTCAGAAATTGGGGCTTGTCAGATAAAAAAAATGTCATGATGACGGGTTGCCAGATAAAAATGTCATGATGACGGGTTGCCAGATATTTGAGGCAATTCAAATTTGAAGCTTAATGAATCCGTTGGAATAGATGTTGGAGAATTCCAAAATGGCGGTTGTTAGATACAATTTCTGTTTTTAATCTCGTTCATATTACAATTTTTTTGCCAGTTTGATGATAATTGACCCTTTGTTCATTATTGAGTTATCTTCAATGCAAACAAAGCCTATGGGACTAAATCTAGGCTTTTAATTAACTAATGAATGACTTTTTTTAAAGATTTCGAAGAGTGTGAAGAGCAA
This sequence comes from Stigmatopora nigra, assembly GCF_051989575.1. NCBI lineage: Eukaryota > Metazoa > Chordata > Actinopteri > Syngnathiformes > Syngnathidae > Stigmatopora > Stigmatopora nigra. Next base: position 1,550,249 of record NC_135522.1, read on the forward strand.
GGCGATTACCCCACCGGAGACGACGATAAAAAGACGGGAATTTGTGGACCATTTGCAAATTGTATCAACACCATTGGTAGTTTTTACTGCAGATGCAATCCAGGTTTTCAGACTATTCTCAAATCAGCCAATTTCACTCCAGGAGCATCATTAAGTTGTCAAGGTCAGTATTTCCCCCCCCCCAAAATTTTGAAAATCATTCCACATTTCATTGACAGTAACTTTAATGTGTCATTTTTAATTTTTTTCCAAGATATAAATGAATGTATGAAGAAAAACACCATCTGCGGACCTGGTGAGTGTCATTTTATCTGGTTTTAAATCATTATTTTGAATGTAGGTGACTTCGCAATTTGGAGACTGATGTCTTTTGTCCATCTAGATAAGGATAAATGTGTGGAGGAAAATTTTTGTGGCCCCAACGCCGCTTGCGTCAATATGCCTGGCAGTTATCGCTGCACCTGCAATGCTGGATACGCCATCAAATCTGGCGCCCTCAACTTCAACTCAACCGAAGGCCCGTGTGAAGGTGAGCGATGATAAACAAGATAAATGCTTCAAGAGTTTTTGGACCTGGGACTGGAAGTAGGGGGGGTTCTAAGGGCACGGGCCTACTCGGGCCCCCATCCTCTAGGGGGCGTGGCTTAAAGTAGCTATGGTTGGGTGAAAGGAGAGCATGTTTGGGTGTTAAAATATGGCTCATAACTGTCAACTTATACGTTTTTTTGTGTATTTTTTATGTTTTTGATCATTTCAAATTGTGTACGCCGTATAAAATCTTTTGTCCAGGATTTTTTTAAGTAAGTTTTTGTAAAAACGATCTTATTTTGCCCTTTTTGGATTTTTTTTGGCAACTGGTAGCAGACAAAAATGCTACCAAAATATTGTCATGTTTTAAGCATGATATGCTTTAAGTCACTTTTGCCCTATTCACTATATAAATATAGTGTGTCAGCAAGCAATGTACCCAGACAGTCAAAATGTTAGCGTCATACAGCGACATGTACAGAATTTTGAATGTAGTGGCTTCTGATTGGGCACCCCGTCCACATTAGTTGCGTTTGTTAATTTTAATTGGCCTAGTTTGTTAACATTTGTTAATGTTATCTTTAGCCGGATGTTGGACTGATATTAACAACTACTGTGGGAATGGAACCTGCCAAACTGGGGTGAACGGGCCTTACTGCCAATGCCACGCTGGCTTTACCAATTACGGCCACAAGGCGGCTCGTTGCACAGGTAGGAAGAATTCCTCTAGCATTATTTTTGATTTCAAGATCATGTTATCTTTAACAAATTTGGTACTGATTCAAAAAAATTTGTACCCTAGCGTTACAGTGTGATGTGTTTAAAGACACGGATGATCTAGAAAAGGTGAGTCCATTCGCAAATTGCGTTTTCTAAAAGCTCTTATGTTGAAATCTCAAATATTCCATTTTAGAATTTCCCCATGGCGTCCGATCTGTTGACACAGCTGAGAAGAATTTGCGTCAACATGCCCAATGGCGAGGCTCCAGAAAACATGGACGACCAAGAACCACTTTTGGTACTTCTTATTTACATTTTAAGTCATAAGCAACGATCTGGACAAGAAATGTCCAATTTTAGGCAATTTCAGTTGCAGCCAATCAAGGCTGCTCTTGTCATTCCCTTTAATGAATTGTGGCATAGTCTTACACAATTTGTAACATTTTTTTGTATGTGAATACTTCAAGTTTACTTCCAAATGATTGGCAGAACTTTTTGAGGATCATCGACCATGTTTTGGCCGCTGGAGTCCTTAACGACAACAAGAAGGTTTCCATCTTTCTGGACATGGTGGAGAGTGCGCTGAAGCTGATTGGGCCGCTCATTAAAGCTCCTCCAATGAGACGAGTCGGCGTCTATACAGGTAAACTGCAAATAAGGTCATGGACTTTCAAAAATTTGAACCACGGGTTGAAAATTGTAGGTAAAAACTGATTCTGGTCTTTGATGTGTTGTTTAGAACTGGACTTATTTTCATACAAAACGCCCACGTCACCCCGAGGTTTCCAAGTTTTCAGAACCAATTCAGTTACCCTGGTGATCCACTTGGAAACAGTCACGGGAGATCCTTCAAAGTATCCAGGTGGTGTTCATAAATTCATAAAACGACTACTTGTGTCAATACCTCAGTCGGCCTGATGGTGGGGCTCACGTTGTCTCTGCCACAGGTTTCGCTAGCGTGGCTTTGCTAAGCTACGCAAACCTAGACAGCTTCACCCATGATTTTTATGGAGCGATGGATCCACAAGCTAACCGAAGCTTTTTGGTCAATAGCAAAGTAGCCACCGTCTCAGTCACGAATCCCAACACGACTTTTCTGGAAAAACCGGTTGTGCTGAGGTTTGACCACCTGGTACAGGTAAATAATGACTCCGAAAATCTCATTGAAAAATATTAGATGTCTTTTGCCGTCACTGGCGCTGAAATATAAGAATTTGTGACGTCAAGTATTAATACAAGTCCGAATATTAATGATCGTATTGACCCGAATATAAGACGATGTTTTTTTTTGCTTTGAAATAAGGCTGAAAATGTGTAGTTAGTTTTAAATTCGGGTGCGGGCAGACACGGGGCTCCGCCCTCTAGGGGCGTGGCTTAAATAATGTATGTTTGGGTGAAAGGGGAGCATGTTTGGGTGCTAAAATATGGCTCAGAAATGTCAACTTATACATTTTTCGTGTATTTTATGTTTTTTTTATCATTTCAAATTGTTTGTGCCATATAGAAAGGTTTGTATGTGATTTTTTAAATCTTACCTTCCTATAAATCCGAAAAACGTCTCGCCGTCTCGCAGGTCAACGACTCCCACCACATTTGCGTCTTCTGGGACACGTCTCACGGGGACGGGAGCTGGTCTTCCCACGGCTGTACCGCAGTGGCCTCAAACTCCGAAACCACCGTTTGCTCCTGCAACCACTTGAGCACCTTTGCCGTGCTCATGGCCCTCTACGATGTCGAGGTAGGCGCCCCCCAGAGACAAAATACGGAAAAACACTGTTTTCTGAGAGGCTCTCCTCCGAGCAGGCGACTTTCGAGTTGCGGCTGGTGACCACTCTGGGGTTGTCCCTGTCTCTGGTTTGCCTGCTGATCTGCATCTTGACCTTCTGGCTGGTCCGCTCCATCCAAAGCACTCGAACCAGCATCCATTTGCATCTGTGCATCTGCCTGTTTGTCGCCGCCTTTGTTTTCCTCGTGGGGATCTCTCGGACTGAGAATCAGGTACGAGAAAAGCAAATACAGTAATCCCTCGATTATCACGGCTTCACTTAGCGCGTATTCACTACCCGATTTTTTTCTGCTATTATTATTATTTTCTTCTAAGTAGCATAATCAGATGAATAATGATTAATATTTTATTTTGGTGAAGGTTTTATCTATTTATGTATTCAAATGAATGATTCATAATGTTTATTTGAAGTGTTATTATAACTGAGAATCTGATTTTGTAAATTCTGAATGTTATTTTTTTTGCCCTAAAAGACCTAAAATATGAATACAAAGTATTTTTTTTCACTTTTAATCTGCAAAAATACTCAAACGATTCAAATCCAGCAATGATGCGGAAAATTGTTCATATTTGTGGCCACTTTAAATGCTGATTTGGCAAGCCAAAATTGAACCTATAATTTCAGGATGTCATGTTACCATAGCAACATAAGCGATACAAACTATCAGAAATCCTGAAGGGAATTCCAATTGACATACTTTGACATTTTCCACATTGATTATGAGCTAAAGCATTAGTAGTACACCAAAAATAATAATATTTGTACTAATAAAAAGTCCTTATTGGAGGCTGCTTTGTAATCCAAATTTGTTTTTTAGAGCGTCTGCGCAACGATTGCCGGCCTTCTACATTTCTTCTTCCTGGCGGCCTTCTGCTGGATGTGCTTGGAAGGCGTACAACTCTTCCGTATGGTCATCCTGGTCTTCAACACCAACTTCCCGACCTCCTACATGATGGCGGGCGGCTACGGCGTCCCGGCTGTGATTGTCGCCATCTCCGCTTTGGTCAACTCCAAAGGATACGGCACCCCCAAATAGTGAGTGGCGTATTATGTGCTGCCTATTTTCATTATTCATAAATGTTTTTTGTTGTTTTTGCAGTTGTTGGTTGGACGGGAAATTTATCTGGAGTTTTTTAGGCCCTGCTTGCGTCATTATTGCTGTAAGTCAAATTATAATATGATTTATTTCCAATAATGTGTTTTATGAGGGACATATTTTGAGTTCGGAGTTTGAATGAGTTATTAAAGCAGTTTTTGCTTTACAGATGAATATTTTCTTCTTTGTCATCACTGTTTGGAAGTTGGCTCAGAAGTTCTCAAGTTTAAACCCTGACCTGAACACCTTGCAAAAAATAAAGTAAGTCAGCCATTTTGAAAAAAAAAAATGCTCATTTTAATTTATTTTGAAATATGTCGCCCCCTCAGGACATTTACTGTCACTGCAGCTGCCCAGCTTTGCGTCCTGGGCACCACTTGGATTTTTGGCTGCTTCCAATTTGACGAAAGTACAGTGGTTATGTCGTATATTTTCACTTTTTTTGCCAGCCTACAGGGGGTCATGTTGTTCGTGATGCACTGTTTGTTCTCCAAACAGGTCAGTCTTAAATTCGAGTGGGGTGCAATGTCACATGGGTTGGTTGTCACGCTTGCTCTACTTGACCACCAGAGGGCAATTTCAAATCATCGTACATTTTACATTTTGTGGATTTTAGGTGAGGGATGAGTATAGAAATTTCCTGACCAGATTCAACGCACCACCGAAGAAAAACAGCTTCGACGTCAACTTATTGACAGGCAAACAGAATGTAAGAATTGACTTTATATTGATCAAAATGGTTGCTTCAAAGCAGAATAGACAATTTATTTTATGGATGTGTCTTTGGATTGTTGTCTTTTTTTATTTTACTGATTTTTTTTTGTCTCATCCGTCCGTCCTCAGGCGTCCAGAAGCAGCCAGGACACGGGGGAGTCGCACATCTGAGGGGAAAAAACTCATTTCCACGCCAAGTGCCATTCAACTGTCTGTCACTTCTTTATGAATGTGGCAAAATATGTCATTTTAATTTAGGATTTTGTCAGATAAATGTGGGAAACTGCAATACCCGCATTTCTCCCATGTGTGTAAAACTCAAGCTGAAAATACATCAAAATCTGTTTTGTCAGGTACTGTTTATAAACATCCCCAAGAAGCTAAAATACTGTATATATTTGTTTTTTTTCTTTATAATGTCTTTGACTCTTTTTGCACTATCTGAAAATTGGCCTTCAAAATAAGAGATTTGTGATATTTCTTTGTATACATTTGCACGGAATGTACTGTATATTTGGTTTTATGAACACTTTATTTAATAAATGAGATTTTTTTCCTTTACAAAATGCTTGTTTTCCTCTTTTTTTGACAGTTTTGAAACAAAAAAAACAGACTTCACTTTTTGTGACGTCATCAGACATCCAATCGATTTAAATTCCAATGCCTGAATTGGACGCCATGATTTAAGAATACATTTTGGAAAAAAAATCAAACCTTATTCAGTCGCTCCATTGAAAAATATGACAAAAAATAAACAAACTACATTGGTTTTCAGTCTAAGATTAAACTAAAAGGCATTCCCTTGGTGTAGAACTTGTTAACCAGGTGTAACACGTACTATATACGCTTAAGGAACTGCCCAATCTTGTTTGGGTAAAATGAAGTCGTAAATGGAGTGTCGTTTTTGGTCGTTATGTTTGTAGAATGCAGGACTTCATTGTACGCTAATGTACTTGGTTGGTAGGACTTTAAATTGGAATCTGGGCTTTGTTTTTGGGGGCCACAAGAGTACAGGTATGTTCTTAAAACTACTCAAGTCAGGTGGAGGAGGGAATGTGAGCTTTTGTGCGTACGTGGTGCAACAGGTCGTTATTACGCAGGTTTCCTGCGTTTATGTGATTGTTTGAGTCACTTCCTTGTAGCTTTAGCAACGCTTCATGGTTGATTAGCGAGTAACATTCCTTTTGATTTGGGATTTATAGGTCATTATGTTTTCAATTGACCTTATAATAGAAGAAAATGTGGCTTATAGGCTTGTTATAGCATTTTTATTTGAGTTCACCCAAAACATAGACCATATAATATAGCTGATGATTAATACCGGGTCATTTATGCTGATTTTGGGGAGACATTTTGGAGCAATTCATTCAAAAAAATCACTACCAAAACAGTCCAAACTACCAAAACAGTCCAAACAGCTTGATATGTCTTTATATTCAATGTGACAGTGTTCTGAATTTACTCAATTAATCAGTTTTATAGGTCAAAGGTGGAGTATTTCGAAGGATGTGTACTACTTTCAAAATATTTACGCAACATTTAGTCATTCGTGTCATTGGTCGGTACCATTCGGCAACATCTGACAAATATCATTCGATATTTATGAGGCGGTCTAAAATTATCCAATAGCAACCAAGTATTTTTTGACAAGCATCTCAATTGACCAATACGAGTGCTTCCGATCTGGTGCTAGGGCGGTGCCCTATTGGCGATGTCTCTCTTCAACATGGAGTACAGAAGGAGGAAAAAATGCAGGAGGACCACCCTAAGAAGTTAAATACTCGCAATTTTATGTAGTTTAACTTTGCGTATATGAATAATGGACTCCCGGTTGTAAAAGGTAAACTTGGCTCCGGAAAAAAATCACGTACGTCGGGCGACATTTGACATGTCAAGCCACTCTTTTTTTTGTACCGAAACCACGCGAACCGGCGACATGAAAAAGTCTTGATAACAACTAACAACACCCGTTGAATAGTAAGTCTCTTATCTTTAGGAAGGGCCGCACCAATTCGGAAGTAAATATTGAAAACATTTACATGTCGCCGTGACTCCCCCTCAGTTAACTTTGGGTTATTGGGTGAAAGGTAACACCGCCTAGGCTGTTTACTTGAGGTAAGTTAAGTTCATTCATGCTAGGCTAAGACACATGACCTGTTTTATTAACACTTATTACATGTTCATTTTGACGTCAAACTGTCTCCAACTTGCTAAAAGTGAACGTAAATTCAGGAGTGGTCAATATACCACGCACGTTTGAGTCATTTCTATTTTAAACCATTTTCAAGTGAATGAGCGGGCAAAAGTGTTTTATCTTGCCGCCTCCTAATCTACGTGTGTGTTATCTATGTGCTAATTGCTAGTATATCGTTTGGTTTATCGAGCTGTCGTTTATCTAATCTTGTTTTTTTTTCTTGTAGAATGCACAATGCAGCGAGTGTGTCAGCGTCTCTGGTCTCCATGGGACTGCTACGTCTCCTCGGGGTGTCCTGGCCCTGGAGTTTAATGGCCGGACTTGGAGTTTATTTGGGTGTCAGCAAATGGAAGTACTTCTATGTGGCGGCACGGACATTTAAAAGAGATGCTACGTAAGTAGAAAAAGCCAACCGACTCTGTTACTAGAGAAATTGTAAATGTGTCCTTTTTGTGTAGCTAAAAATGGGGGCATTTATTTGACACCTTTTTATGTTAGTTTTCACTTTGGAAAATAAGTGCCACACTTCAATTAAAAGCCTAAATTACCGAAATAGGTCGGTACCACTAGGTGGCGGTGATGAGCTCGACACACGGGAGCCAATGGCAAAACGCGAAAGTCTGTCGTTGAGCAAGCGACTTGTCGCCCGTCTCTGATTGGCTAAGAATTTGGAGGGAATGTATACACTTTTTGGAGGCAGGGGTTTTTGTGGGGATTAACAGAGATATTGCTATTAACATATACATATAACCACATTATATTCAAAAACAAATCTTAAACTATACAGTTTTACGTGCATGAGTGCAAAATTTGACATGTCTCGTTTAACCTCAGCCGCAAGCTAGCTCTTCGTGGTAGATCTTCGCGCTAGCTCTTCGTGCTAGCTCTTCGTGCTAGCTCTTCGCACTAGCTCTTCGCGCTAGCTCTATTTAAAATGAATGCACATTCCGATGCTGTTGGTTATCCATGCGTCGCCATGGTAACTCATCGCTTGCGGAAGAATAATTCTTGACAATTTGTTACGTCTGTTATTTTTCTGACTTTTCTCTCCGCAGGGGTTTATGCGTGCTGCTCAGGGTCAAGCTAGCTATGTGGCCCTACATGCGCGACGACAGCAACGTCCTCCTCATGTTCGCCCAGACGGTCAAACGCCACCCCAACAAAGTAGCGCTCATCTACGAGGCCACGGGGGAAGCTTGGACCTTCACCCAGCTGGACCAAATTTCCAACGCGGTGGCCAACTGGGCCAGAAGTCAGGGTTGGGTCACCGGGGACGTTGTGGCCCTCTTCATGGAGAGCCGCCCGTTGCAGGTGGCGCTCTGGCTGGGTTTGGCCAAAGTCGGGGTGGAAGCGGCTCTCATCAACTTCAACCTCCGCACAGACTCACTCGTTCACTGTATAGGAGTTTCTCGCTCCCGGGCCATTGTCTTTGGGGCGGAGCTTGCCGATGGTATGTACAGTATTTGAACGTCACGATTGGTCTTTTCATATATCATAATAATTGTATTTTTTTTCTGCATTTCAGCCATAATGGAGGTCAGCGGCTCCCTCAGTCATTCCATGCAGAGGTTTATTACCGGAGACACCAGCACCAATCACAAGGCCAATTTGGGGGCCACGGACTTGGATCCAATTTTAGCGTCCACGCCGAGACATTCCCCTTTGCCCTGTGTTAAGCACAAAGGCATGAATGGTTAGTGGCATTAACTTTTGGATTCACTTATCCTCCATTATTATTTTTATTTTTTTATATTCTATGCCAGAAATGTCAAACTTTGTATTTTTTAAACTTACTCCTACCCATGACTAAAATATGCAACTTTCTCCCCTGCAGACTGTTTATTTTACATCTACACCTCTGGCACCACCGGCTTACCCAAGGCTGCTATTGTCGTGCACAGTAGGTATGTTACCCCTAAACAAAACTACAAAAATGAAGTAGCATGTGTATATCCACAGAAGTCTGAGAATAGTTTTTGTTGTACAGGTACTACCGAATTGCTGCATTTGGCTACTATGCGTTTGGGATCCGCCCGGATGACATCATCTATGATTGTCTTCCCCTCTATCATTCCGCAGGTTCCACAGGCGACTTTTTGGCAGCATTTTTTTTCTCCTGTCAGCGTGTTACTGATTTGTATTTACTTTTTTCTTTAAAATAGGTAACATCATGGGCGTCGGCCAAAGTTTGATACACGGTGTCACGGTCGTCGTCAAGAAGAAATTCTCAGCAAGTCGCTTCTGGGATGATTGTATCAAGTATAACTGCACTGTAAGCGAATGTTTCTGTAAAACTGGAAGTGGCCATTTTTGTAGTTTTATTTTTTGTGGGCTATCTTGACTTTCATTGCCATGGCAAAAGAAATACACATTCTAAATTTTCATTTAATTATTACAAATGGAAAAATAGATTTGTTATAAATAGTGTATTTTTTCAGTTAAACTTGAGGCGGCCATTTTTGTAGTTTTTTTTTGTGGGCTAGCAATGTCTTGACTTTTGTTAGCATGTCAAAAGAAATACACGTTCCACATTTTCACTTTGTTATTACAATAGTAAAAATTGATTTATTATAATTAGTGTATTTTTGGAGTATATTAAATAAGATCATAAAAATCATAGCCCTTTTCCTATCTTTAAAACTCTTTTATTTTGTAGGTCGTCCAGTACATCGGCGAAATCTGCCGCTACTTACTTTCCCAACCGGTGCGCCCGTCCGAAAAGGCCCACAAGGTCCGACTGGCCGTGGGAAACGGCCTACGTCCCAGCGTTTGGGAAGCCTTCACCGAGCGTTTCGGGGTGCCACGAATCGGAGAGTTCTACGGGGCCACCGAGTGCAACTGCAGCGTCGCCAACTTGGACGGCAAGGTTGGCAATCGTCTCAGCGTATTAGGAAAATTAGCTCAAGCAGCCTGTTTTCTAGGTGGGGGCTTGTGGATTCAACAGTCGCATTCTGCCCAATGTTTATCCCATCCGGCTTGTCAAAGTGCACGAGGACACCATGGAGCTGATCCGGGATAGCCGAGGCCTTTGCGTGCCATGCCAACCCGGTGATTCCGCCGACCCATCTGCTTTCTTCTACGTGCGAAAACGACTTGAATGCTAACCACCCATAACTTGTGTATTTTCTAGGTGAGCCGGGTCTCCTGGTGGGCCGCATCAATCAAAAGGATCCGCTCAGGCGATTTGACGGCTATGTTAACAATGAAGCCACGAACAAGAAAATTGCCCAAAATGTCTTCAAGAAAAATGACACGGCTTATTTGTCAGGTTAGTGACAAAAAGGGAAAAGTCGACTTTCTTGACCATATTGATTCTTTGTGTCTTCATCATAGGGCTACTAATAATATTTTTAAAATGGCGTCTCTTGTAGGTGACGTCTTGGTGATGGATGACTTGGGCTACATGTATTTCCGAGACCGCAGCGGCGACACTTTCCGCTGGCGGGGTGAGAATGTGTCCACCACGGAAGTGGAGGGTATCTTGAGCAACATCTTGAATCAGACCGATGTGGCCGTCTATGGCGTGACAGTCCCTGGTGAGCAAGCGCCAAATCCGTATTCATTACAGCATGGGTCGAAAATGTTTTTGACAGAGATAGTCATAAACAATTTCTATTTTTAAATGTTATTCCTAAAGACCCATACTCATATTTTTTCATTCATTCATTTTCTGAACTGCTTCATCCTAATGTGGGTCGCAGGGGGTGCTGGAGCCTATTCCAGCTGACTTTGGGCCAGAAGCGGGGGACACCCTGAATACAGAGTGTCCAATCACCTTACCATGCATGTTGTTGGAATGTGGGAGGAAAAAGGCTAACTCCACACAGGTAGACCGACCGGGAATTGAACCCAGGACCCCAGTGTTGTGAGGCTGATGTGTCAACCACTCATCCATTTCGCTGCCAACTCAGATATATTGTGATAATGCATGTATATTTATTTAGTTTAGATAATATCTATTTTATTTTTTGTTAAATTGATATACTTAAATAATATATATTTATAAGTAAAAAGTGTTTTTTTTTACCACTTTTAAATATACAAAAAGTTTCTGAATTATTTGAGCAATATTGTTTCGCTATTCCTAAACAATGACACATGCAAAAGAGTCAGATTGGAAAAAAATATTGATTAAAGCAGCCTCAGGTGAGGTTACACCCTTATTTTCTGCTTCAAGATAGTTGATATTCCCCCAGGTGTGGAAGGGAAGGCCGGCATGGCCGCCATCGCTGACTCCAACGGCAATTTCGACTGCGACGCCTTCCTCCAGAGAGTTCAGAGCGCACTACCGCCGTACGCTCGGCCTGTCTTCCTACGATTATCGCCCACCGTCGACACCACGGGTAAAGCACCAACGACAACTTCCCATTCTTGAATTATGTCTCACATATCGTCTTTCTCACTTTTTCAGGCACATTCAAAATTCAGAAAACCAGGCTTCAAAAAGAAGGTTTCGACCCACGTTTTACAAGCGACCGGATCTTCTTCCTAAACGTGAAAGTCGGCCGCTACGTGGCGATTGACGACGAGCTCTTTGCGGCCATCATGGAGGCCCGAGTTCATTTATGAGATGGAAGTCTGGAATTTTAACCCTTCAGGGAAAAAAAGAGGTATCATGACTACACAACCCAACATACAGCATTGTTACAGGTGACTGTATTTTTGTTGTTTTTAACACTGTAGGAATAATTTGCCGCATAACGCGCAGGGCATTTTGTTTTTTACCTCCTTCACCTCACAGAAGCGTACATACTTGAGTAGTCTTTCTAAGTTTAGGAGCGCAAAAAGCGTCAACTTTGTTACAGGGAACTAGAAATTATTCTCGTAGGGTGACGTGACGCCGTGAAAGAAGTTGCGAGGTCAAATGCTAATGATTTTTAATGCCGTGGATCGAACAAATTAATCCATTTTCGTGTCCGCACGTGGAGAAAACAACTTTTTTTAATGTGCCTTATGTGAAAGAAAGAATAGAGTTTTATGGGGAATTTATTTTTTAGATTGGCTCTCATAGGACATGTATAAGTGGAATCATCTGGAATAGGAAGAAAAATAATATATAACATCTTCAAAAGACAGCTTTTGTGTGAACTCCAAATTAAAGTTTTAATCTAAAACAGAGTTTTGAGTTGGTTTCTTTTTGTTTGGGACAGTAGTTCGCGAAATGGGGTTGACACTCCAGTAGAAAAGTTTTTTTCATTTATTTTGAGGGGGTTGAAAAGTTCCATAAGTGAAGAAATACAATATTTTTGTGTTATACTCAAGTTGAAGAACTTTAAGTGGAATTCCTTTTGGCTTGTTATGAATGTATTTTTTGTCTTTATACACTGAAAAACTATAACTTAGCTGAATTTAAGCATCTTTGCGGCCACGTTTAAGGATATACAGTAATCCCTCGAATATCGCGCTTAATGTAAAGCAAACATCGCAGTGATAATTGAAAAATCGCAAAGTATTTTTTTCTTCAATGCTAAGTCCTAGTAGCAAGAGTAGCTTCCGCTTTCGAGTTTGTGTGTTTTTTCACAATTTAATGAACTAAAAAAATGTATAATAATTTTAAAAAAATAATAGCAAAGTAGTGAATTCACCATAATGGGGGGGATTACTGTATTCATCATTTTCCGCAAGTGTATACAAATAGAAACTGACTAGGAGTACTTTTAGCGCTTTATTGCGAACGCCACACAGTGGCTGACCCAGCACGCCCCCCGAGTTTCCCCCGTTCCTCCTCAGTCGGTGGACAGAGTCAGTTTAGCGGGCAGGATAGTCAGCGGATGCTCTTTACAAGCCGTGCAAAAGTAAGGAAAGGCCCTTGGCGTAATGACGTCGGTAAAAGTGAAGAGCGGCTCTCGTTCCGGTGGGCTATAAAAGGCCACTTTGCCCCGGTCCATGTCCAACAGCACCCTCACCACCTCCGGTTTAGCCTTAACGTTAAGCGGCTGCCACGGCGCCGTACAGGCTTTGTACTCGTCATTGCGGAAGCGTACGGTCCAGAAACCCTCGGCGGGCGTTAGTACGTGCTTGCCTTTGCGGTTGATGGACTCGCTGGCCACGCCCACGACCCAGTAGCTGTTGTCTTTGACCTCCACGGACCAGCTGTGGCGGCCTTTAGTGTAGCCTTCGGCTCCTAGCATCTCCGCGCTGATGTCAAAGCGTTCGGGGTTGTTGGGGAGTTTGAAGGTCTGCGAGGTGTTCTGGACCGAAGTCAGGTCTTCGGATAGGATGAAGCAGTTGGCCGATGTGTTGGGGTCTACGATTACGGGGCCTGGGGGGGGAAGAACATGTATTTTGTGGCTCTGTTTACGTCAGGCATGCTAGGCTAATTTTGAGTGTTAGTGTGTTATTATTGAGGAAGTTACTGACTGTATTTGACTATTTTCTTCATCTTTTCCCAGACTTGGTACTTGAGCGTACCCGTATGCTTGGCAACGTCAATCAGAGCGCCGTATAATTCTTCGGGTTGCATCGAGTTTATCCACGTTCTGGGGAAACAACTTGGTGATCAATATACTTCTTGGTTGTTTCGTCTTGTGTTAATATGTAGTAGAAAATGGGTAAAAAATACATTTGAATATTTGGTTCGTATTACTAGGCTTCTATATATAAGATGAAAGTTGAGCTTTATTAATTATTTTCTTTATTATTAGACTGTGTTGTTTCTACTTGGGTTAATATATAGTAGAATTTTTTTTTAAATTTATACAAGAAATAATATAATGATCACATTACATTATTTCTTGTATAAATTAAAATCACACAAAGTATATTGTAAATAAAAATACATTTTCTACTATATAGTAACACAAGAGAAAACAACAAATAGAGCTTAAAGGTCAAGAAAATAATAAAGAAAGCTCAACTTTTTCTTTTATATAAAAGTACTCATGAGAACCAAATATTTAAACATATTTTTTTTTTTTTTGTGCTGCACAATTGCACAAAAAAGAAATTTTCTTGAATTCCTTCAACGTTGGATAGCTTTGAAACGGAGGCTCACCTCCTGATGATGTCCTTGTAATTCTGCAAAGACCATAAAACGAGTTGTCATGTTTCAGAAATTGGAAAATAAGTCATTTTCCCCCACCTTGAGGAAAGGGATATCTTGCAATTTCATCTCCTCCTCCACCAAGTGGATGACGTTAGAGAGCGAGGCTACTTCTTGGTCCAAGTCCTCGATCCTCTGCTTTATGGCCAGGCTCTTGTGGGCCTCCTCGGCTTTGAGGGCGTCCAGTCTGGCCGTCTCTTGCTCCCTCAGGAAGAGGTGGAGCGCTTCAAATTCTTTCTTGATCTGCATTTCCGCGTGCTCCGCCTGGTTCTGCGTTTTGGAGATGTTACTCATGACTGGACGGCAACCAACTGTCATTTGAGATGGCTTTGCCCGTCCGTCATAGTTTGGAAATGGACACCCGCCTTCTCGAGAGCTCACGAGAGGCCGAAAAAAAGCACTTTTTTTAATGTTATGGACAGAATCATAGTACGGATTACTTGTCAATCATATTGTTTTTATTTAATACATCCATAGAATTAATATATTTGTTGAAATAATTTTTATTTTTTAAATTTAACCCATAAATGTTAGGAATTAATAGATAACTAGTTCCAGATGGAGAAATATTGCGATTTTTTTTATTTATTTTTACTAAATTTGCTGAAATTAGGGGATAATTTAAATTTAGGAATTATTCAGCTATAATTATATATTTTTTTACCAATTGGGATTAATGAAAATTAAAACTAGATGCAGCTAGTTGCTTAAAAAAAGCTTAAGATGTGTTGCAGAAAACCAAGGTAGATTTTTAATGTATTTTTAAAAAAAAATCAAAATTAAAATGGAAAGATTAATTCAAAAAATCTATTTTTCCTTGATTCCAGTTGTCTAGTTACCAAATTTTAAGTTAGCCCTTGCATCCATTGATTTAATTTTTATTTTTTGTATTTTTTTGGGGGGGGACTTGGCCCTTGGAGCCAAAAAGTTTGTCCGCCCCTGGAGTAGTTCGGTAGGTTGTATTTTTCTTTTAAATTTGGACAGTACCTTGACGTGCTCGTGCATGTCCTCGCACACGGTTTTGGCTTGCTTGTACTGCCGTAAATTCTCCTTCAAAGGCAGCAGGGCACTTTTCAGCTCCTCCTACCCGGAAGAGATTGGACAGATAGGCGGTCAATAGGCGGTGGTGTTCATGGAGGGTGGGGGGGGGGCTCCAGTTTCACCGTCCCAGCAGCCACAGGCAAACCCAAAATATCAGTCTATTTTTAGAAAGGCAATAAGCCCTAATAACCATCAACATGCGTATTAAAATACAAAATGTTGTATATTAACTTACTTAATAGCTTCCTTTTATAACTCACAAAGGCAACTTATGCAAGGGAAACTAAATCAATGCATTTATTTAAAAAAAATGTAATCTAATAATATATGGAAGAATAAAATGGGTAAAATTCTGCATAAATAGGATGAATATGTATAATGAGAAAAAAATGCAAACAATGGTAATATTTTAACAAAAAAAATAGATTAAATGCAGTCAATGTCAAATCAGGATGGAGGGAAATTAATACCAATAAAATGTATAAATATTTTTATATTAGAGTTTGAACATTTTAGAATAGACAGTGCAAGATAAGATTATATTAAAATGTCAAATTAAAAGTAGTATAGGGAAATCTTCAAAATGCTGAACATGAATATACATACAATGATGAAACAAAGTATTAGTATAATAAAAGTATTGTGTAATAAAAGTATTATAATCAAATCAAATTTGATAAAGACAGCATAAAAGTAGTAGTTAAGACTTATAATTACAGCCAAAAAATACTAACAGAAATTAAATTATTAAAAACTTTGACAAAAAAAAAATTAAAAAACAAAAAAAGGCCAAAAATTAATCTATCTCGTATCTCCATCTACCTTTATGCTCATTCCAATTATTGACAAAGTCTTACTTTGCAATCTTTTGCGCCCTCCCCAATAGGATAGAGTCTGTGTCCTCTGTGGTCCGCCGCCTTCCCGCAAAGCCCACAAATGGGCTCCAGGTCCTCCAGGCAAAAGAGCGTCAGCTTCTCCCCGCCGTGCTCGCCACACGCCTCGGGGTGGCTCATTCCCCCGGCCCCCGACGCGAAAGCCTCCCTGGCCCTCGACAGTACCATTTGATCCATGGACGAACTATCAACCGTCCTCCCAAATCTAAGGTATCCCATGTAGGCCGCCAGAGAAGTCCGAATCCCCCCCTCCCCGCCCTAAACGGGGCGTTGGTCAGCCCCGCCCCTGTCCGGGCACACCCCCAAAAACGCCGTCGGTCCTTTAAGCCCCGAAATAAGTGTTAAGCCCCCCGGCTCCCGGCATGGTATCTGATGACGGGCGGCGTTGTTCGAGCACGCGCGTCCCGCGTTCTCGAATAAACGGCGCCTTTGGAAATAGAACGGAGACGCTCCGCTCGCCAGCTCGTGTGTCAGGACATGACAGCGGTTGGAAGAATTGATGACGGACAAGTATTTGCCGGGAGAGTTTGCTTGTTATTTGAGAAGGGTGAGGAAAAGTGGGACGTTTGGCGGATTGCTGTTTAAAAATTTGGGTTTGAAACCCTCAGATGTCAAAAAATGGCGAAAATGAAGTAATTCTTCATGTGGAAAATTATTTTTGCAGTTTTCCATTCTAATACAATGCATCTGGGAACTTCCACTTTTTTCATCAGCTAGTACTTTGACGTTTTTTTTCCATTTTAGGTTTTTCAAGGGTAGTAACGGTTAAAAACAAAAATAATCAATCTACTAATAAATAACCTTATCACATTTCCACTGACTATATTGTACTGTATTTTTCGGAGTGTATATCGTTTTTTTTTCGTAGTTTGGCTGAACCTGCGACTAATACTCCAGTGTTATCTTTTTTGTCAGCTATAATCATCTGAAAAAACTTTGCCATTTTATTATTGTTACCTTAACACATATTTCTTCTTTCTTCCTTTTTAAACAGAATATAGCCTCTCCAAAACTGCGACTTATACTCCAGTGCGACATCTATATTTTTTCCCCTTCTTCATTGTGCAATCTTACTTACAGTCCATAAAATACGGTAGGCTAGTTGTTATCACACTAACCCCACGGGCACATACTGTACCCCTAATCCCCGCACATACAGTACGGTTTCCACGTACGCCATCTGTTGACTCTCATCACTTGGCAGCTGGACCGCATTAGGTGTGCACCCGCACCCTCGCGGCCCGTTCGAACAAAACGACAGTTGACTGGTCGTGTCCGCCGGGACGATACACATCACGTCAAGGAAAAGGCATGCGTTTGGCTTGGGGCGTACCCCAAATAAAACAATAGCGCGACCTAAAGTTAGGACTGTCTGGTTTATAGATCACACCGCGCATTGTTTTCGTTTCACCTGTCCGCTTTTTGCGTGTTGCCAAACTATTTTAGGTGACGCGTCAGGCCGAGAAATTTCTTCCACCTCAAAATATGTATATATCCATATGTGTATATATATATGCATGTATGTATATATGTGTATATATATGCATGTATGTATATATGTGTATATATATGCATGTATGTGTATATATATGCATGTATGTGTATATATATGCATGTATGTGTATATATGCATTTATGTGTATATATATATATGCATGTATGTGTATATATATGCATTTATGTGTATATATGCATGTATGTGTATATGTGTATATATATGCATTTATGTGTATATATATGCATGTATGTGTATATATGCATGTATGTGTATATGTGTATATATATGCATGTGTATATATGTGTATATATATATATATGCATGTATGTGTATATATGTGTATATATATGCATGTGTGTATATATGTGTATATATATATATGCATGTATGTGTATATATGTGTATATATATGCATGTGTGTATATACTATATGCATGTATGTATATATATATATGTATGTGTATATACTATGCATGTATGTGTATATACTATGCATGAATGTATATGTGTATATATATGCATGTATGTATGTGTGTATATATATGCATGTATGTATGTGTATATATATGCATGTATGTGTGTGTTTATATATGCATGTATGTATATATGTATGTATATATATATATATATATATATATATATATATATATATATATATATATATATATATATATATATATATATATATATATATATATATATATATATATATATATATATATATATATATATATATATATATATATATACATATATATATATATATATATATATATATATATATATATATATATATATATATATATATGTATACATTTATGTATATATGTATGTGTATGTATATATATGTATGTATATACGTGTATATGTCTGTATTCTCACCCTCTTGCTACTGTGACAATGGAATTTCAATCCTCTGAACCATTTCTATAATCACACAGAATCCAACTTTATTAAGAGATTTCACGCAAAATTGACAAACGCAGTGCAAAGCTGGAGTAAGAAAAATATTCCGATTAAATGAGAAGAAAACAGTGAATGTTACGGCAGCCTTAGCAGCAAAGTTAAGTATATACACAACAACAAGAACAAGAACAAAAGGAATGTATGACTTGTTGAGTGGAAAAGTCAAACGGGGTCAAACATGTGAGCTTTCGGAAGTGACTCACATGACGATAAATCATCATTGTGCTGATTAAATAGAAAGGACCACTTGAAATTAATCAATTTTGAGAAAGAATAAAATAAAAAAATTGACACAAAATTGCGATTTTTAGATATATTTCAACAATTGACACTTTACTCCCAAATGGCAGTAATGTGAGTCGTTATTAAATTATATATATTCCGTCAAAACACCACCGCAAATAACAACAATATTCATATGGCAAAATGCATGGAATATTGATAGACTTGAAGTCTATCAATATTCCATGCATTTTTTTTGCACTATGCCTCAAATGAAGTCACTTCATTTGAGGCATAGTGC
This sequence comes from Stigmatopora nigra, assembly GCF_051989575.1. NCBI lineage: Eukaryota > Metazoa > Chordata > Actinopteri > Syngnathiformes > Syngnathidae > Stigmatopora > Stigmatopora nigra. The sequence continues at coordinate 1,569,251 of NC_135522.1, forward strand.
AAAAAAAATGAGAAAATACTAAGTTATTAGGGCCACAATAAAAAGAAAAAATGACTGACGGCATGAGGTAAGATTTTTTCCTTTTTTTTGGCAAGTTTGTTAAATTTTCAAGAAATTCAATTAAAAATTCAAATTTAAAATGTAATACTGTAAATGTCTTGAGCCTACTTTACTTAAAAAAAGTCATATAGTAACGTGATATTTATGTATATATACTACAAATTAAAAACTACCATATTATTAATACTTTTTACAGTAAGTAATTTGTATACTTTTATTGCTCTTTTCAATGTGGCCGTAATACTCATTTGTAAAAAAAAAAAATACATGATAACAATGTCAGTGATATTTTCATGATAGCATCCATTTTCTCTTCCTTTACAAATAAAACATCTATAAAAATATGTAACTTGTAACCACAGTGTATTCATTTTTTGAAAGATTGACATTCTTACGGCAGTAAGTCGACATCGAACTTCTGAGGTTCAAAACGGTAAGTTTTTGAAAGTAAATTGACCCAAAACAATGTAATAATGCTTGTCAACTGCATGGGCGGATCAACCGGGGGGCAAAGGTGGGCAACGGCCCCCCGAAAAAGTTAGCCCAAAACTGATATGTATTTTACAGTGTTTTTTTAAATACCAATTATTGTAAAACTGTAAAAAAAATTGACATGATATTTTTTTCAGGACCCGCCCATGCAGTTCATCTCACATCAATGGTGTCCAAACTACGGCCTGTGGGCCAGCTCCAGGCTCAGCCCAGTTTTTATTGGGCCGCAGCAAATGAAAATGTAATTGAATACAGCCCACACAAGAAGCTTGAGTTCAGCCTACATGGCACTTTTTTTTAGCTTTAATGCTAAATGGAGCGAGCTGACCAATGTTGAAACCAATGTAGAAACTACCATTTAAATTAGAAATGCTATTATTATCGATATTATTATTGCCTGATTCAATTGTCCAATTAACACATTTCATGATGGCCCTGGCGTCCTTAATTTATTTTTTTTTTTAAGGTAGCCCACGGACAAACAAGTTTGGACACCCCCACCTCCCTCAACTCATCAACCGCCATTAAAGACGACAGACATCCAACCCGTTTCAACTTCAGCCTGATTTGTCATCGGATGGGAAAAACGCGGGTATTGGAAACATTCTGGTTGACCTCTTCCCTACTTTTTCCTCACACCAGCTTCCTGTCGGGCAGCTCGGCGGCGCGGCGATGTCTGACCTCCAGATGCTTCCCCTGTACACGGTCAAAATGGCGCAGCAGGTCGGCGTAGTCCACGTGAGCGTGCGGGGGGCGCCGTTTTTCCGCGTCATGGGCCGCCCTCATGAGTTCTGGGTTGGGAACGCAGCGAAGGCGGTTGGACAGGAGCTGGAAGGCCTGGCTTTGTGGGAGGAGCATAAGTAAGCCATACAACGCCTTGATCAGGTAAGGGTTGCTTTCCACGTCTAGGAGCTGGAGACGAAGGTAGGTGAAGATGGGGCTTTCTACAAGTTGGACGAGTTTGTCCACCTCCATTAAGAAGTCCACCGTCACCTCCAGCCCGCCAAACTTCTGGATGAGGTCGTAGGCGTGCTGGTAGTTCTGCGCCAGGAAGCAGAGCGAGACGGTGGCTACCGGGTTGTGGCACCAGGAGCGGTAGAGGCAGCAGAAGAGCGCCCGGCTCTCGCCAGTGCGGAGGTCTTTCAGCTGGTTGCGTAGCTGGAAGAGCTCGGCCGAGGTCAGTAGGATGGTGTTGAGGGTCTGGACCATGGTGGAGGCGAACTTTAAGTCTTCTTCTTTCAGGAGGATGTCGGCCATGGAGTGGAAGATGTTCTCGGCGTGGAGGAGAAGGCAAAGTTGGCGGATGATGAAGGCTCCTCGGCTCTCCAGGAGCTTGCGTTCGGCGCTGAAGCGTTTCAGGAGGTTGATCATGAACTTGTAGAAGTAAGAGTTCATGCTCGGGGTGGACGGGGAAGAGGATTGGTTGCCCGACCCGGGCGTTGACTGGGCGTCCGTCCCATCCGGGCCGTCTGTCTGACCGGCGGGCGAGGAGGCGATCTCCGCCAGCACCTCCAGGTCTTTGAGAATCACCTCATCCGACTCGTCCGAGAGGGTCTTGAGCAGCATGGGGAAGAGGCCGTCGGTGTGCCGGAACATCTTGCGTGGCGTCTTGATGTAAAGGTGGTATAACCACTTCAGCACGGCGATGCGGGTCATCATACCCGTGGTGCCGTCGCGGAGGTGGCGGTCTAGAACCTGTACGATGCCGTCCAGGTCCAGGGCTACCGGGGTCCTGTCGGCGCCGGCCGGGGTGAAGAAGCTGATGTTGCTGAAGCCCGGCACTTCCTGCGAAGAATCGGGGGCGTCGCCTTTGTCGTCGTCGGACGGTGACTCGGCGATGATGCTCGTCTCTTCTTCCTGTTGGCCGCCGTCGACTTCGCCGCCATCGTCGTCGTCATCTTCAGAGGTGACCAACTTCATCAAGCTGTAATTACAGGCACTGGCCGCCTCCTTGGTGTTCTTCTTGCGCTCGTCGTAGGAGAGGCACGGCAACACGGCGGTGAGGATCCCCGACGAGTACGGCAGGACGGCGCGCCCGGCCAGTTGGATGAACTCCCGCATCCACGTCATGGCGGTCAGCTGGATGAGGTCATTGGTCACTTTACTCTCATCCGCCACTTGGCAGTGAATGACCAGGATGTTGGCCATCTCAGCAAACTTGACACTTGACGGGCTTTTCTTAATCTCCTTCAGGAACTCGCCCAACACCACCTCGCACATACGCCGGATCTCCTTGCTGTTGTCACCCAGGATCTGGAAGAGGCCATCCAGGATCTCGGGTAGGTAGTCCAACAGGTGGATGTCGGGGACCGACTCCAGCACGTGGATCCAGGAGATGATGAACTGCCGGGCGTACTGGTTGTTGGAGTAGATGCGCTCGCGTAGGAGCGGGACGAAGGCCACCAGGTCGAATTTGTTGCTCTCCGTCACAATGTCTTTCAGGAGGCGGTCCAAGAGCTCCGAGCCGCTCTTGACGTTGGGGTCCGGGTCGGCCGCCAGCTTGCTCAGACCGTCAAAAAGCAGGTTGAAATGCGGCAGGACAGCTCCCCGGGCTACCTTGACGATGTTGTACAGCGCCTCGCAGGCGTAGTAGCGCAGACGACTGTCCGAATCGTTGAAACAGGTCAGGACCGGTTCGATTAGCTCCTTCAGATACAGACCAGAGTCCTTGCCCAGGGCGATGGAGCAGGCGGCCAGTCCGATGAGACCTCCCTTGCGGCTGTGGGGGTGCTGGGACAAAGCGAACTCCGAGGCAAGGATCTGGATGACATGCCGGATTTGAGTGGAGTTGTTTTGAGCTACGAACTCGCGCACCAACTTCTCGATTTCCAGGGCCGCCACTTTGCGCTTCTCATACAGTTTGTCATTCAGAGCCCGGACGATGTTGGGCGTCAGCGGTGAAAAGTCCTTCTCCGGATTCATGGCGGCGGCGGTGGTGGTGGTTCCAGCACGGATCTTTGGAAATGGAGATTCCCGTTGATCCTTGGAAGGGAAAACGATGTCTTAACGCTGCATGGAGGAGAAATTGTCAAGGAAATGCAGCCGTCAAAAGGACTAGGAAGCGGCGAGTAAATGCGAAGCAGCTGACCACTTGCTTCCGGCGGAAAAGAAACCCGTGAGTAAACAAATATATTTAACTTTGTTTTGCCTGTTTATTGAAGTAAAGAAAGTTTCAATCAGACGCGTAGTTGTAAAGATAATAATGCACTTGTATTTACCCTATATTACTTCGCGTTCCAATGCACCTGATCGTTAGCCGGCCATGTAGATATCATTAATATAAAGTTAGATGTGTGATGCGCTTGAGAGCTAATAGGGACAGTCGTCGTCATTGGTCGGTCATTCTGCGTCGGAGCTATACGATACAGTAACCATATCGAAATAATTCAGCACTTTTATTATTTTTTTTCTGTAGTTGCGAAAACAAAACTTTTTTTCACAATTGTAACTGGCCCTTTAACTCTCAACTATCAACAAACTGCAAAAAAATCCCACCGAAGAAGAAACGACCCTTAATCGTTTACGTCACCTCTCCTCTAACCCGATTGGTTCTGATTGATTTTTGCGGCAGCGCTTTCATCTCCCCTGGCTTTTTGTTTATATGTTCGCTTTTTACTCGAAAACACTTATTTTGCGTCCCCAAACGCCATTTTCATAGCTCGAGGACTTTTTAGTATCACACGCGCTTCCATAAGCCATGTCAGGGCACATTTCTCTTCACTCGAAGCTTTCCTCAATTCTGAAAACGTTAGCTGAGTCCGCCATGGCGGAGCTTAGTAATGCTGTGGACGAAGACACAGTGGAGCTACGTTTGGAGCTCACACGGCTCCAAACGCTCAATTTGGCGTTAAAGGAGAAGGTCGACACGCTCGAGTGCGAGTTGACGGTTGCCAGGAACGACGTGCCGCCGGTCCCTCGGAGCCACCGAACCGTCGCCATACAGACGGGCGACGACCATGACATTCATGGTATGTACTCCATTGTTTACAAAACACAACTTTTTTCTCCTACTAGTCCAATTTAGCGAAGGCCAATCTGAAAATGTTTCCAATGTATTTGTTAAAAAACAGAATGAAAACTATTAGGCTGTCATTGACAATAAGAGTGAGACCTAGTTCTTTACATTGAATAGGAAAATAAACAAACATGTGACTCCATTTTGTGTCAGCCCAGAATCCAAGTCTTCTGTCATTGAAACAAACAAACGAGCGACTCCATTTTGTGTCTACCAGAATCCAAGTCTCCAGTCATTGAGGGAGTATTTGGAAAGGACTGGTGCCTTAATCTATGGAACGATAGATCCCATACAAGTGATAGAATGGATGACCAGTCGCTTGACAAGGTGAGTTTGGAACAAACATTGTCTTTGATGTTCTTTAGGTCCAGGCTTGCTCAACTTTTAATGCTGTGTTTCCTTTTTTTGTCAGGGTATGGATGTGCCAGTGGATCTCCATGCTTTGTCCCAAAGCAGCACCCCGGAGTTGGAGAAGGGTGCCGAGTTTTGTAGTTTTGAGTCATTTAAGGAGGCTATAGAAAACTGGCAGCGCTCCAATTTCGTGGAGCTTTACAATCGAAGCTCCGGGACGGTGGAGAATGCCAAGAAACGGACCAGGAAAAAATCATTTACCGAGCTGCATTTTGCGTGTGCTCATGTGAGCAAAGGGTGGGTTTGGAGCATAAGTACAGCAATCTTGCATAACATTATGTATGAAAATTGTCTGAAATTATCTTTTTTTTTTTTTAGTTCTGACATAAAATGCTGCCCATTCACCATCAAAGTACGAGTCACACCCGATGGAAGGAAACTCTACATAAAAGATATTAGTCCTGCAAATTGCCACAACCATGAGGTCTCCCAGGTAAGGTCAAAATGGCCATTTCAATGCTATTTATCAATAGGTGGAATTAACAAATCATACAAAACCGGTAGATTTTGAACTATATGAATTTCTATTTACACTATTGGAAAAATAAAGCATGCAAATTGAAACTAAAAAAAATGATTTGGTTATTTTCTGTTTTGCAGGCCTTTTTGAGCCCTCATGATTCGGAACACGTGGATGGGATTCAGGTCAAAAAGGAAGATTATCCGGACGGAATGGCCGCCAATTTGGCCCACAAAACGCTCAAGCAAAAAAGTAAGTAGGTTAGTTTTATAATTAAATTTACAGTTTTGGATTTAGAAAAGGTAGGCTTGAAAATATAGTTCAGTAATTCTCTGGCACACCACAAGAGGGAGCCCGCGTGGGACTGGTACTTCATTACCATCCTCAGAGAACTCCTTTTAAAAGGTTCATCGATTATTACTGTTTTGAAATTAGCTTAGCAGAGACTGCAACACTCACCCATTTTTCCTTCCAACAGGTGACGACCGACTCTTCTCAGAGGAACCAGAACCGACGTCCACGTGGCCAATGGACGTCTCCACCGACTGCCACAAAAAAGGGGCTTTCCATTACGTCGAGGGGACCGCGCCGTCGCCCGATGACCTCGGAGCCAGTTCCAGCGCCGCCGGACAGAAACACACATGTTCGCGCTGCGACATAGAGTTCCACAACCCCATCACTCTGCTGTTACACCAAAGAGACCACCTACCATACTGGTGCGACGCCTGCAAGGAACAGTTTGAGGACAAGGTGGAGTTCAAGTATCACAGGTGCGACGCCGACCCCAACAAGTGCCGCCTGTGCGGGAAGATCTTGGCCAGCCTCTGGGCGCTGCAGACCCACATGGTGGTCCACACGGGGGAGAAACCCTTCGTGTGCCGTCTATGCGGCCAGAGGTTCACGCAGAAGGGCAGCATGAGGATTCACCACATCCGGAAGCACAACGGTTGCGGCAAAGGCGGGAACAACTTTGACGACAAGTCGCAACTGCTGCCACATATCTTGAAATACAAAAAGAGCGCCATTTAGGGGCCAATTCACAAGTAAGGGGGTTTTGTTTCAGGGTTTTCAGGTCGACAACGTAAGGGTAGGTGTTGTCGTTTGTCGGCCATTTTGCTACAGGACTGATGGCTGTTTACACCCAAAATTGGTTGCCGGCCCATTGCAAAAGTGGGAGTGACTGATTTAACTTTCACAATAGTCACTTGAGAGTTAAGAAGTTTATTAAATAAACATCCCACAAAAGTACAGACCCCGTGTGCTTTGTTTCCTAAATAAAAAATGCACTTTGCATTGAATGCCAGTGAACATTTGGACACTTTTTTTCTTAAAACATGGGGTGAACCTTAAGGTTTTTTTTTAGGGCATGCAAGACGTTCACTTTATTCGGCAAACACATCAAGCAAAATAAGTACACAGGAATTTTCAAAATAAAGCGTCCAAACAAACTTTCCATTTGCACAAAGGCAATTGTGCTTTTAAAACAAGTTTCTTGACCTTAATTTTTTTTCCATTTTTTTTTACAGGTGCGTCTCAGTAAGCTGGAATAATACTTTTCATTGCCTGCTGCCAACCTTTCCAGTCAAGCCGGATTGGACGGAAACCCCCCGTCAAGGGCAGGGAATGAGTTTTGAAAGAGAAGAAAACTACATTTATTGCCGTAATGAGGTAGTTGTAGGTGTCACTGTGCACAAACAACGGCACAAAGATATTTTTCTGTCTTTTTCCAGGCAAAAGTGTCCACTCTGCGCCTTGAAGGAGGTATTTCAAACGATGCGTAGCATGCGATGCTAATGAGGTCAGCGTTTTCAATGAGGTAATTACACAAAGTGCCAGAAAACACACAAACAAACAAAAATCTATCCACCGCCATTTCTTCTATATGTGGAATTTTTCCTCATGCATTCCAAGAGCAATTGAATAAAACAACAATAAGAAAATGGCTTCAAAATTGCGTGTTTAGTACAAACGAGTATTAGGGAAATAATGGATAAATATTAGATTTTTTTTTTAGTTTTATAAGATCTTAAATGTAGGACATTTGCTCTAAATTTAGTTGTCATAATACTGCATTTTATGGTTGGTAATATTTTGGAAGGAAAAGGATAACTCTGAAATGTATGACCTCATTTTGGTATTGTGGAAAAAATGACAAATAAAATAAAATAACACATTAGTCATGGATATTTGGGGTCATTAATAAGAGCATATAATTGTAGTTGGCTATTTTAATACTGTCAACTTGGGTGATTTATGATTATGAATGGGTAATTAAGTTATATTAGTTGTAGTTTAGTGAGTATAGGATTTACATCCAATCCACCATTTTACATTTTGGCCACTTTTTTGAATTATTTGTCCAAAAATGTTCAAACAGTGCTCGTATGTAAAAGCATTTCCCAGGTTGAAGTCTTGTAAATCATAATATTCCACTGCTACCTTGTGGCCAGTTCCATTTTCTATCCACAAGATGTCACCACACTGATTTTTTTCCTCTCAGGCGATATTATTTCTGAAACATTTGGACACTCCAAAGTTCTTTGCTTCAAGAATCTCCCCTCCCTCCAATTCAGATGCTCTTGACATGGTTAAACACTGATGATGGTTTAAGCCGTACTTGTACGCGTAACATTTCCCACATTCCACACAGCTGTAGGGTTTCTCACCCGTGTGCGTCCGGAAATGAATGTTGAGGGAACTTTTCTGCGAGAAACTACGTCCACAATTGGGGCAGCTGTAAGGTTTCTCCCCAGAGTGTACACGCTGGTGCAGTTTGAGGTAAGTCTTCTGGGCAAAGCATTTGCCACACACAGTGCAGCTGAATGGTTTCTCACCCGAGTGCCGTCTCACATGCACTTTCAAACTGCTCAGGTAATTGAATACTTTGCCGCAGAAAAGACACTGGAAGTGTTTGGTGGGACGGATGCTCTTTACCGGGACCGTTGACGGCTCCCTGCCAACGCCGACGCCCTGGAGGAGACCGCCAAAGTCGCCGTAGTCGCCACCCACGCCGGCGGACATGCCCCCGGCGTCCAGCAGTGTGCTCAGAGTGGCGTCCTCAATCAGCTTGTCCATGATGTTGGGTTGTCCACGGTGGGATTGGACGTCCGACATCAACGGGAAGCTGGTCAGGTCCCCCGATTGGAGCTGGAGGTCGTCCACGGAGCCGGGGAGGTGGACATCCGCCGGCGCGACGTCAACTGAGGTTTGTAAAATAATGGAAGTTACCATCTTGGAATTGAGTCAACGCAATCTGAGTGTTTACCTTTCCCGTTTTCTGTCATCCTCATCCTGTGGCTCAGTGGATGCTCCTCGTAAGCTTCCTCCTTGACAAAGATGAGCTCGGGTTCCGCCTCCATGATGTCCAGGACCTGATAACATTTCAGCTGGTGAGTGCAGGGGAAGTTGTTGGCTCGAGGTGGAAAGGTGGGACCGACCTGCGTTGCCATTGTGGACATGGCCAAGGTTTCTGGTGCAGCTTTCCTTTGTGCTGACGTTCTTTTGTCTTCCCTCCACAGATCCATGCACCAATCCTTGCCGAATACGCCGTCGATGGCGAGCGCCGACGACTGCGGATGTTGATGCTGGTGATGTTCTGGAAGGAGACATCATCATGTGCTTCAGGTCTTGTTTATATTAATTGGATTTCAATTAATTAAATATGGTGATATTATGAAAAAATACTTCAGAGGAACAATATGCACCTGGGGTCGTTTTTTTTTACTTTGAGTAACTATTTGAACATAGTTTTTAACGTCTATACTGGCAATATAGTATTTTATGGTAATGCCCATTTGTATATATATATATATATATATTTTTTTTTTTTTATACCGTCGTATTGAAATGCAATCAAATGCATTTATTTAAAGTCAAGTTTGGATCTACTGTTTGGTTCAATTAGCCACTAAAATCTTAAACGAGAAGAAAAATATTAATTATTTACGCAATTACTGTGATTAAATTTGCATCCAAATGCTTTAACATCGTGTTCATCGAAAATATGTTAATTCTCAATTGTAAACAAAGTGTCTGTGTTAAATGGTGAAATTTTCACAAGCTGGGATGTGTAATTTGTTCCAGGCAAGGGCGACCTACCGGCTTTCTGTGCATCTTGACCTTCGGGGTGTCTCCGGCCGACGCTGTGGACGTGTCCGGGGTAGTAGTGCGCCTCCCGGGCGGCCCTGAGTTGGACCTCCAGGGAGTAACACCTCTTTTTCAAGGCCTCGTTCTCGCTTTTGTGCAGGGAGATCTCGCCCAGCAGGACAGAGGAGCACTCGTCCGCCAGGTTCCCGATCTCCATCAGGGCCGTTTTGGTCAGTTTCTCCAGAATGGCCGCCAGCTGCATTCGGAAGCTCCTGTTGGTGGTGTCGCACATCATCTCGTCGCGGAATGGAGGCAAGTGCTTCGACGCTTCCACTTCGCCTCGTCAGGCATGTATTTGTGCAAAGCAGATACGAGAACGGTGCGGGCGTTGTTGGATCGACGACGGCTAGCTGCTACTTGCTAGCTGCGGCTCGCAGTGCACTGTGGGAAGTGGACGTCGCCCTTTCCGAGTTGGCCTTGAACGCAGCACGCATCACAGGTGAAATTTGACACATTATTTATGTTGTACGTACACCATATTATTTTATGGTATTATACAAGGCTTTTCTGTTATTTAGCTTTATATTTTATGTCTGAATGTGACGATTGAAACACATTGCAGTCGGGTATATTTTTGTTTTATTCTTAAAGTATTTACAACAACAGTGTATTCATTTTAGTAATAATAAAATGGAATATCAGTAGATTGCCAGCCTTTTGACTGAAGAAACTCATAGCTGTAACGTTAATGCATTTTTACTGCATTGGAAGAACTCAACAAAATTAGAAACCAGCATTAGATATATTTAAATTTGCTACATTTCCCAAATTCCTTTACATTAAACCTGAAATTCATAACTTGACACTAACCTTATTTCAATATAGAATTAGCAATAGGCTCTTTTGTAAACTCCCCACATATAACATAATAAAATTAACAATCGTAACATTCTTTTTTAAACCTGAAAGTTACGTAAGACTGACCACAGCGTTCACCGTCGTTGCATTGAGATAGATTTCGCTCACCGCCGCGTTACCGTCGTAGGATTGCAAACCGCTTTCCAGGTGTACTAACAGATGTTTTTTCAAATTGCAGTTTTTGGTGAAGCCCTTTCCGCACTGCACGCACACGTAAGGCTTCTCCCCCGTGTGCGTACGCTTATGCATGTCCATGGTGCACTTCTGAATGAAGCCCTTCCCGCAAACTGTGCAGCGGTAAGGTTTCTCCCCAGTGTGCGTGCGCTGGTGTGTGTACAAATGACCTTTCTGCGCGTATCTCTTTCCACACAGTGTGCAGCGGAAAGGTTTCTCTCCCGTGTGACTCCTCTGGTGGATTTCCAGCTGGCTGTAGCAGCGGAAAGTCTTACCGCACTGAGGGCAGCCGAACCTTTTGGCGTTGGCATAGCGCACCTTTCCATTACGGTAAGAAGCGGGCGGGGCCACGTTGGGGATGGCGATCTTGGCGGCTTGTTGGACCATGTGTGGTCCCATAGTCTCGGCTTCGTTCACGCTCGCCAAGCGGGCGAGGGCTTCGGCGGGGGCATTGTGGGGGTTTCTCTCTTCTGGGATAACTGGACTCTTCTTTGCGTCTGTTGAAGGGACGGATAGGATATAACTCAAGCGTGTTTTTGTAGACAATGAAGAAGTTAAAATAGTTTAAGGGCTGAATGAAAACTCACCATTTGTTGGCTCCTGTTCTGGTACTTTGTCGTACACTTCTGCAGGTTCCTCCTTTATCGTCAAAAGCTCCGTCTGTTCTGTTGGTAACTCAAGTGTCTAATTGAAGAAACAGTATTATCATTCAACTGCACCAGTTGGAATGTTATTTTTTTTTCATTACTATGATGATTTATGGCTGCTGTCAATCAAAACACTAACAGATCATCGTAAACATGCATTTGTTGACTTCTCTACAGACAAAAGTGATTCACCGTTTACAAATTGTGTTCATAGTTGAATCCAGTTCCAATGAATTGGCAGTCTATAACTGGCAATACCAGTTTTAACGTCAATTTCCTTCTTTTCCTAACTATAACGACACATACCACATAAACCCAGGTTTCCAGTGAGTAACTAAAGATAATCAATGTTTTTTCAACAGGTTTCCACAAACCTGGATTGGACGATGTGGCTCATTTTGGAGCAAAGTGCTGGTTTCGGGTGAAACGCTCCTGTTCTCCCACACACAGTCACTGGGTTCGAAACAATGGCGGATTAGTTGATCCAAAAACAGAGAGCCGGCGGAGATGAGGTGAAGCCTACCTTTTGGAAGGAGCTGTTGTCCTTTCGGGCTCACGTACGTCGCTTTCTTGTCCTTCCCGGAGGTCCTGAATCCGGTCCCGCTGCGCCAAGTGCAACAAAGTCTCCATCAGATGCAGCTTCTCGGTGAGTGAAGCGATTTCGTTGCGTCCGCGGGTGATCTCGATTTTTAACATTTTCGACTCAATGTCTACTAGTTTCCCGATTTCGGCCACGGCAGCTTTGGACAATGCGTCCATGATAGTCGCTAGTTGCGTTTGGAAGCAGAAGGCCGTCATTATTCCAGACTTTCGGAGGGTTTAGAGATGGGAGAAAGGCCGAGTTGCTTTGGTTTATTTCTCCACCTTGTAAAGTTGAAGAAACGACGCTACTTCCGTAGTGCCGGCCTCTAGCGGTGGGAAGAAAGTATGCACGCGAATGTTTATATTTCAAACTGTATTTTGTTCCTAGGTTCTTAAATTTATTTTCTCTACTAGTGTATAATTTATATTTTAGCTTATATGCGTTTTCCTCGCTGTCTTGTAGACTTAGTTTGACTTGAAACACGTAGAATTGTCATTTAAATGAATCTTTTTTGCATAATGCAGAGTTAAAATTGGAAATTTCCATTACTGTAGCTTTTTAGCAAAACCAAGCTAACGTTTTAGTGAAACTGAGTGATGTCACATGCTAACACTTTAGATTCTTTCAGGTTACAATGTCCATTTTAATCTACCTCGAAAACTACATCAACCACAATGCACCACGATCAAAACACCAAACGTGATTGGCTGCTCCTTCAAGGAAGAGCTTTGCATTTGCCGACTTAAAATCCTCCTCGTCCACTTTGCATTCATTCGGTGAGTAAACACTTATTTAACACTAAAAATGGTCTCTTAACCGTTTTACGCGAGTGTTTTTAATAGAAACAATTATATTTGCTTAAATATTATGTTAGGCACAATGAGTTATTTAGAAACGTGTTGCGTTGAACTTTCATAATATTGACAAATTGCCTAACAATGTTTCCTCATCCAAACCATTGCATCACATGTGCCTTGTCCTCAAACAGACAACATGGCTGGCAGGAAAGTGGTTGTGTTCCCCACCTCAGCGGAGCTCGGACCCGCGTTGGCCCGTCTGGTGGCCTCCCGGGCGGAGCAGGCCGTCACCTCCCGGGGCAGGTTTACCCTCGGCCTGTCCGGAGGGAGCCTGGTGACCATGCTGGGCAAAGAACTCCCAGACGTCCCCGTCCTGGACTGCAGCAAGTGGCTAGTGGGCTTCTGTGACGAGAGAGTGGTCCCATTTGACAGCCCGGACAGCACCTACGGCCTTTACAAGGTACCACTTTCTTTGCTTAAACCGGGGGTGTCCAAACTTTATCTCTACATAGGCCGTTTTTTTTATTATTATATTGGGCTATAGAATAGATTTTAAGTATGGGGGATAAGTGCCCAATTAGTTTTGACTGGGAAAGTGGGCAAGAATCATTAAATTTAATGATTTTATTGTCATTTATACAAGTATAATGAGATTTAAGTCAATGATTGGTATTCCAAATATACTTATGTATGTTTACACTAATTAAACAAACTTTTTAGGGGATAAAAAAAAGACATTTTATGGAAGATAACTCAAATTATACAGTTTTCTACATTGGTTTTGACCCCTCAACTATTGGAGAGGTGCTTGAATAGCACTGTATGATGAATTTGCGGGTCATATTCAGAGTGTCCAAGATGTGTGCAAAATTAATGTTTTTTTTTCTTTTTTTGTAGAGTGTTTTATTTCCCAAGATCAACATTCCCGAGGACGCCATCTTAGCCATTGACTTCTCGCTTCCAGTCAACGAATGCGCTGAGGATTACGCTGACAAACTGAAAAAGGTTTGCCGTTTTTGTCCGTGTTATTGAGCAAAACTGAACGTGTCTTGTTGACTCACCCAGGCTTTCCCCGATGACGACATTCCCGTTTTTGACCTGCTGCTGCTGGGTATGGGCCCCGATGGACACACCTGCTCCCTCTTCCCGGGACATCCTCTTTTGGAAGTGAGTAGACGTCCAATCCTTTTTGATGAGGAGGGCTATCAGTGACTGAATATTCAATTATAATTTGTTTTATAGCTTATTTTGTGCCTCATATTTGATTTGCAAACAAGGATTTTGCTAATAGTCCTCTTATATGGCTTTAAATTTGAATAGCTTTGTTAAAAAATATATTTTTGACTGACCAGGAGTACCAGAAGACTGTGGCTCCCATCAGCGACTCCCCCAAACCGCCACCTGAACGTGTCACCATGACCTTCCCAGTAGTGAACGCTGCCCGCTGTGCTATTTTCGTGTCCACCGGGGGAAGCAAAGCGCTCGTTTTGAAGGTTAGGAAAAAAAGCGGTATTCCATCATTTCATTGTATTAAAAAAATATACACAATGATAATAAGTAAATTGGTTGTTTTCCCACAGGAGGTACTGGAAGGACGAGAGGGTCCCCCATTCCCGGCCGCCCGCGTCTTGCCGACCAATGGGGAGCTTTTATGGCTCATCGACGAACCCGCTGCCGCCGCGTTGACGATTAAGGTGGAGAGGTTGAGTTCTGGAGACAAACTTTAGAGTTGAAGAAGTAGGAATTCATCTTTTGATTAATTTCTTTCAAAATCCACTGTATAAAACTCTTGTTTTGGAAGCGATTACAGGTTCACGTCTCTCTGGAAGCATCAGAATTCCTATGAATTAGTTTTGGATTTGTAAAGGTAGGACAATAAAACTACAAAGTTACATGTTTTTATTTGTGTTTTAAGATGTCATAGTATTTTAATGTGTATTTTCAGTCGTTTCAGGGCATTAATAACTCAACCATTTCTTTTTCTAACGTTAGACAAACTCGTAATAGCAAATTTCTTTATTTTATATCTATTGTTTTTTTTTTTTTTGTAAATATACTGCCAAGTTTGGGTGACAGGAGCAAGCACGATGACGATGGAGGCGTATAGAAAATGACAAGCCTTATCTGATTGGCCGTTGAAAACAGAAAGCTTCACCCGATTGGCCGGTGGAAGCAGGTGGTGCGGAAAGCAATATCGGAGAGGAGGGAGTGTACTCAACAAACACGTTACTATTGAACGACGGCTTTGTGATTGGTTCCATTTTTTTTCTCTCCTCCCTTTTAACACGACGCTCTCCTCCCCTTTAATTCTCAACTTTCCAGCTTTACAATTACGCTATCTTCCGATAAGTATGCACTCAAGCGTCTTGCGTGTCCAATCAAGCCGTCAAAGCTAGCTTGTGTACCCCCGTCTTGCTTTCTTTCCTTCAGTCAACATGACCCCCGGCGGCGTCCCCTTAGCTCTTTTTTGCCTGCTGTCAGTCTCATGGACGCCCTCCCTGGGCTACTTCGCCGAGGAGCGCTGGAGCCCCGAGTCTCCGCTGCTGGCTCCCCGGCTTGTCCTCGCCCTCATCTGCCGCAACTCGGAGCACTCTTTGCCGTACGTATTGGGAGCCGTTGAACGTCTAGACTACCCCAAAGACAGAATTGCCGTGTGGTAAGACAGAATTCCCCCTTCTTATACTTTGTCAAATTGTACTTGTGTACGTGCCAGTTGATGTTGTATGAGGTTATAACAATACAAAATATGTGTAATACCGTGTTATTGTGCACCACGTGCATATTGAACACTGGATATTTGTATACGTGGACGGGTAAGGGGCGGAGTTTGCGAGTTTCTGGACCAATGATGGATATTTTATGCATTTGATGCCATTGACGGAGTTAAACGTCCAATTTATTTGGACTGGGAGGTTAGATCGTTTGCTGGTAGGCTTCTGATTCCAATGGAATGGGCGATTTTGCTAGCTAATGAGGTAAGGGATTTTCATGTTCACAAATTTTACCTGAAGTTATCTGGGAGAGACTCCGGCACCCCGCGATCCTCAACAGGATGAATGAATGGTGAACTATGACAATGTTTAACATGGATGTCAAATTTCACACACATTCTCTGGAAAAATCCCAGTTGAGGCTTTGTAACACAAAACATGTATAGCTGATAAAATTAATTCATTGAATCAAAGACCAACCTTCCCAGTTAAAATAGATTGGACGTCTATCCCTATTAATGGCAGCTGATGACTGTATCCTCAAAAATACATTTTGAAAACTCAATAGTGTATACCCGAATCCCATTTTAAGTTTCACAAAAGGAAATAATTCAAGTTAGCGCTTGTATTTTTTTCCTGAAAGCGGCCTTTGCAGAACAAAAAAAAATTGGACACCTTCGATGTCAATAAAGGTGGTTAAGTTCAAGCAAAAGTGAGGGCTGGAACGTGGTTACATGCTTTTCCAGAACGTGCTGCAACAGCCCACCCGCAAGTAAGGCTCGGGGGAAAGTATGCTTGTCGCACATCAACGTTGCCTTTTTTGTGGCGGCTTTTGTGCGGGCCAACTTCTTAATTGCCTTCCACAGATTTTGGTGGTGCTCCAAGCGGACCTGACGCGGTAATGGTTTTTTTTTCCTCGTAGGGCCGTATCGTGCCGTAAACACGCATAAATGTGGAAAGTGATTTTATATACAAAAGTTAAGGTTATTTCCAAACAAGTAGCTGAGGAAAATGCAAACATTTATTGGAGAGGAAAGTACTTGTCTGGTGTTTGGCGACTAGAGATGGTGTTTTCGCATACAGGTGAAAAAATGGGGCTCATTCCAGACGGTCTGGAGTCGAGAAAAGAAAAAAAAATAGGGCAGCTGAGGCTGGATTTGTAACATAGAACTCGAACAGCTGAGGAAATGAATTTGTCAAAGCAATAAATGGATTTGGTGGAATTTTTTTGGGTGTAATGTGGGTTGTTTTTTTGACAGATGAGTTGGTTATGGTTACAAATCAAAACAAAAAAATTGGCAGAATTTTTGACTGAAAATGACTGATAAGATGTTAAATGACAGACATGCTAGCATCTTGTTAGCATTTGCTTCTAAAAAAAATATGAAAAATTGTGTTTATATTGAAATGTTTTAGGTAATGTCAAGTTAACCAGTTGCTGAGCCAAATTCTCCAAAGGGAAGGCGACAAAGCGCGTAAAAGACCTACCCCCCCCCCCCTTTACAGCAGTCCCGTTACTTGACACCCGAACGCGAGTGGCTGCTCCACAAGCCTCGTTGGCGCAGTAGGCAGCGCGTCAGTCTCATAATCTGAAGGTCGTGAGTTCGAGCCTCACACGGGGCACATGTTTTTTTATTTTTTTTTCCTCTCATCTAATGTTTACCAAAGCAGTTCTGCTGGTTTGGTCGCCAAGCCCCTCCCTCCAGCTCTTCTTTTAGTATCCTTTCCAGAAAATGAATGAGCTCAATTTCAAGGGAAATTGCCATTGTGCTTTCAGAGTAAGACATTTACAGGAATCAGACTTACAATCATTTTTTACTAGTTTTCATTTGTTTGTTTTGTCAAAAAACCTTTCCTTCCACAACCATTCATGAATATCCTTGCATTTTTTTCCTTCCTGATAGGGTGGCGACCGATCACAATGAGGACAATACCACAGCCATCCTACACGATTGGCTCATCAAAGTTCAAAATCTTTACCATTATGTGGAATGGAGGCCAAAGGAGGAGCCCAGGTTGGTGGTCTTAAAACACTTCATTTTTTTGCCCTACTGGAGTCTAAAAAGTAAACTTTTGCAGCCAATACGAGGACGAAGAAGGTCCCAAGGAATGGCCAGACCGCCGTTATGAGCACGTCATGAAACTGCGACAGGTCGCCTTGGAATCGGCCCGGGAAATGTGGGCCGACTATTTCATGGTAAGGCTCCGCCCATCCCATTTAAAAACATAAATGTTTCTTTTACATTCATAAACAACAGGGATCTTAAACCCGTGGCACAGGACCCAATTGGGTTTGATATTTGAGGGATTACTGTATTTTATTTTAAATCAAAACTATTTTTTATAGTATAGATCAATGTAGTAATATCCTAAGTATTCAAAAGTCCGATCCAGTCCTAAAAGTCATTGGCATTTCCACCAGAAATCCTTTTCATGTTCAGCAAAAAGCCTGCTCTGTATTTTCACCATCCCATAATAAGCGACGGATAAGTACAAGGACATTTTTGGCACAAGAAATCATCTCGGAATTGAACCCTTTCATATTTTGCTGTTCTTCTGCGACATCTGACGACAAAACTCCAACTTTGTTTCTATTTGTACTCTCGACCCAGGCTGGCCATCTCGGGCTATAATTAAGCAGCCTGCAACATCCAGTCAGCCTCTGCCCGACCCAAAATGGAGGTCATCTTGCCCCAACAACTTCACATTGCTCATAAATGAATGTCATTTCTTGCAGTTGATGGACTGCGACAACCTACTAACAAACCCCAAAGTCCTCTGGAATCTAATGAGTGAGAATAAGACGGTCATCGCTCCCATGTTGGATTCCCGCGGGGCTTATTCCAACTTTTGGTGCGGAATGACCAGCCAGGTATTTGCCCTTTGCTATTGCGCCAAAAAAAAGAAAACAATTTGACTCATGGTGGCTTTTCTGCAGGGTTACTACAAGCGTACCCCGGCCTACATGCCCATGAGGAAACGGGTCCGCAAGGGTTGTTTCGCTGTCCCTATGGTGCACTCCACTTTCCTGATAGACCTCAGGAAGTCAGCGTCTAAGGGGCTGGCCTTTCACCCCCCGCACCCGGACTACAACTGGGCCTTTGACGACATTATCGTCTTTGCGTATTCGGCTCGGATGGCAGGTAAAATAACACAAAACGGGATTTTTAACTAATACAGTATTCCCTCGTTTTTTGCGTTTTTTTTTTAGTCTTTTTGCGTTTTTTTGCGTTTTGCTACATGCCTAAAAATTATTCGAATTGACTTTAGCATCCATTATGGATCAAAACCTCAATGGAAGAGTTAGTAAATGGTCTCAAATACAACAAATTAAGAGTATTTGAGTTGTTTTGAAGTTTTGAGGGAAAAAAACCAAACAAAATGGGATTTTAGACTTGTACAGTATTCCCCATTTTTTGCGGTTTTTCAAATTCTGCATGTTTTTATAATATTTACCTTCACTGTGAGGCCAAATAAATGAAAACAAGACTTCATTTATTTCCACCAAAAATATGCTAATTTATGCTAACAATCTCCTTGGAATTATACCCATTTTTAGCATTTATAGTGAAATATTTTCCTCCACTAGGAGCGTCATGGGAAACAATGGAGAAAGTGTTAGATTGAAACCACTTCTATTTTAGCCTCTTCCATTTTTAAATGCGGCTATTCATAGCTGACGAGTGAAGTGTCAATGTCTAAAATTGTTGGCTTCACTACGACAAGGCACAAAACTAGCCGTTCCGCTATAATAATACGCCTCTTAGCGTACTAAATTGCTGTCGTGGTTTATGTATGGTTTGCGGTTTTACTGCCCCATACTGTGACATATACATTTGAAGTGGCTCCTTTTTCCCCCGACTCTTAAAGATAGAGATTGTTTGTTTTGGTATTGCCAAACCACATTAAAAATAGTATGTTTCTGCATTTTTTTTTTCCACCTGACAGATGTCCAGATGTTCGTATGCAACCAAGAGACGTACGGTTACGTCCCCGTGCCACTTCGTTCCCATAATACTTTGCAAGATGAGGCCGAGAGCTTCACACATTGCCTAATGGAGGTTAACGGTGAGCTTTTAATGTGACTTTTTGGGGAGATTAAACCCGTAAATGACGCAAATGTCCCCCGGTAGTCCGACACCCCCTGCCGTTGCCGTCCCAATACGTGGCGGCTCCCTCCAAACGGCCGGACAAAATGGGTTTTGACGAGGTAAGTGAAGAAGAGGCGCTGTTTGTTGTATTATAGAGGTGGTGGTTGAAAAAGGGGCGGGGTTTGTTTGGGCAGGTTTTCATGATTAATCTGCGGAGAAGGAGCGATCGGAGGGAACGTATGCTGAGGGCGCTGCATCAACAGGAGATTGATTGTAAGGTCACGGAGGCTGTGGATGGGAAGTGAGTACATGTTTATGTTTTTTGAAATGTTATTTTTATTATTTTTTTAATGTTCTTGGCTTTTTTTGTGATTTCACCATTTTTTGCCCACCCCTAGTGTCTCTTTTTATCTCACCCAGCTGTTTTTTTTAACAAATCAGACAATATACGCTGCAAAAAGGGTGAAAAATCAAATAGAAATAATTTTTGAATGAACAATGAACTAATTATCAGAATAATAGTTTGTTAATGTAATAATTTGTTAATTATTACATTGTTTTTGGGAGGACAGGTAAATACGTAAACAAAACATGAATTAATCATGATTGAAGTTTGACATTTCACAACATATTAATGATTCATTTGAATTCTAATTGAAAAAAATACATTTTCCAGTTCTCGATGTAAAATCTAAAAATGAGCCAAGATGGCGACACGCACGGGCCTAGTGGCTCTTTGCTCTCCCACCAATTCCATTATACACAGTTGTGTATAATGACTATAAAGGCTTTTGATTTTATTGATTTGACATGTCTCTTTACTTACTTTTTCTCCAGTACTCAAACTCCCTTCCTCAATAATTTCTTGTGTGTGTGTTTTTTAAGGGCATTAAATATGAGCGACATCCAAGCTATGGGCATCCACATGCTAGCAGGCTACAGCGACCCTTACCACGGCCGTCCGCTAACTAAAGGAGAGCTAGGATGCTTCCTTTCACACTACAACATCTGGAAAGAGGTCAGTCAGTTTAACCATCCGTAATGAGCCTTGCCATTAACGGACTTGCAATTAACCAACTTTGGCAGATCGTAGAACGCGGCTTGCCCACTTCGCTGGTGATCGAAGACGATCTACGCTTCGAGGTCTTCTTTAAACGACGTCTCATGTACTTAATGAGCGACATCGCGGATGAAGGACTGGACTGGGATCTCATGTATGTTGTTTTTTTTCCCCTCCATTGTGATATTTTGAATTAAATGCTCTTTATTTTGGCAGCTACATCGGCCGTAAGCGGATGCAAGTGGACCATTCGGAGAAAGCCGTGCCCAACGTCCACAACCTGGTGGAGGCCGACTATTCCTATTGGACGTTAGGGTATATGATATCCTTGCAAGGGGCCAAGAAGTTGTTAAAAGCTGAGCCTTTAAAGAGGGTCTTGCCGGTGGATGAGTTTCTACCCATCATGTTTAATAAACATCCAGTGTAAGTATGAAAAATTTTTTTTTTTTTACGGTAATCCCTCGATTATCGCGGTTCATGGAGATCACACATGGCCGCGATAGACAAAAAAAGTAGGGTCAACCCAATTAAATCAATAAATAAATTAGATACATTTACAATTTACAATTAAAATATGTATATATAGATATGGTATATCTATATATTTTTATTCCAAATATTTTTTGCAAATTTATGCATGGATTTTCACATTTTTATGAACTTACAAAAAAAGTCAGATTAAGGAAAAAATATTGTGAAGTTGTACTGGACTAAAATCTTACATTTTTGAAAGAAATGTTATCCATTATTAGTCACAAAATACCCCAAATTCCAACTTGTTGCATATTAGGAGCTAACTGACAGTAAGCACCCTTTAGCTTAGCATTCTACTTTCCTTAGCAAAAAAAAAGTCAAAATATGTCAATGAAATGATTCAAATATTCAATTTCATCTTCTTAACAGATGTCCAGTTTTGATGTTTGTGATTTATTTGTGGCGGCAGGTCGGATTACATGGATCAGTTCGAGACACGGGACCTGAAAGCCTTCTCGGCGGAGCCCCTACTGGTGTACCCCACACACTACACGGGAGACTCGGGCTACATCAGCGACACGGAGACGTCCACCGTGTGGGACAACGACCAAATCCGCACCGACTGGGACCGGGGACACTCGGGAAAAACTCGGGAGCAGGCCCGGCTCAGCGCAGAGGCCCAGAACTCCGACGTACTGCAGTCGCCCTTGGACAGCGCGGCGCGGGACGAGCTATGAGACCCCCCCCTCGACGGAAAAAGTACCCCTTTTTTTTGTGTTCTATCGGCACTAGACTTGCCACGCGATTTGGCATTTGCAGTACCCAGCATGCGTCTGTCATACAGAAAAATGGCGTTAAACTGTGAAGCAGAAGAGCAGTTTAGTAAACATACGTCTGCTAATTTTCCCATTGCAGTATGTGACATTCAGGGGCCCAAAAAAAAGTAGGAAAAATGAACTCTAACAGTGAACGACAAGTCAAAACAACTTGTAGGGCTATTTTTAGTTGTTAGTTAGGATTTTTTTATATTATATAACTATAAATATGTTTTTAAATGAATATGATGCTTTTAAAAGCTAAATTAGAGAAATTCTAATGAATAAAAACTACACAAGTATTTTTTTTGTTTATTTTTTTAACTCATTTTACTGCAGAATATAATTAATTTTAATTTTAAAAATTTATGACAGTTCATTGGCTGTTATCTCTCCTGATTGGACGTTTTATGGCAGTCAATGAGTTCCGATTGGATGGCAGTCAATGAGTTAATAAATGATAGCCATCTGCCTTGTACTCTCTATCGCCACCTATGCAATTTTCCACTTGGCCACATCAGCTTGGGCGGCCACCTCAAAGCATTTGCAGATGCGTATCAAAGACACGCACACCCGCATTAAAATGTCTTCTATCTGGTGGTTAAACATCTGCGTTCATTTGATGGAAGGTTACTTCAATGAGATGAGACGTAAGATTTTTTTTTTCCACCTTGCTCATTACGTCTCTTTTTCGCCTCCATGTTAAACACTCTATAATAATGACATTTACTGTTTGCATGCGAGCCGTGGGGAGATAAAATAGCCTTCACTTGCGTGATAAAAGTAGCATTTGAAAGGAAAATGCGCATTTTATGTCTTTCACGTCTGTAATTACGTGTTGAGATCAGTAGCAGTGGGTTTATGCTACGACAACTTCGTTCAGTAAAAAGTTTTTCAAAAGTGCTAAATAGGCTTCTCTCAGCACCGACTATAACCTTAAAATAAATATAACAGACTATGTCAATGGTCGAAAAAATATGATTATAGTCCGGAAAATACAGTATTTATTTTCCAGATTTTTAAAAATGTTTCAAAAAGTACTTGAAAAAACTTTTTTTAAATAGGGGAATATGTGTAGAATATTCTTTATGCCTTTCTAATCTCCATTAGAATTTTTCCAGCCATGATGGATTTCCACAGGCCGCTAAAAGTGAAGAAGTGGCCCAGATCTGGCCCTCACCCCGCCACTTTGACACCAATATTTTACTGCATCCACTCAACCTACAACGCATTTTTGAGGGAATGTGGCAGTACCCTAAGAAAATCCACAAAACCTCGGGACTCCACCTGAGAATGTCCTAACCTGGGATCAAACCCAAATCTCAGAAATGCGAGCCGGCCCTGACAACCACCCCTCCAACGAACCACCGCCCGCCCTTCATGACACAGTAAACTCCATTTATGTTGTCCAATGTCGACAAGCACGATAAATGTGTCATTTGCATCTTAACCGATCATGGGCAAGCGTTTCTCTTTTGCATCATCTGATCTGAAACGCAAGTAGGTGTGGCCTGTAGCCGCGCTTCCTCTTCCTCTAGCGCACAACAGAACAATGTGACGGCGTTCCAACGTGACCTCTCGCCAAAATCGGCCATCTCCAAGCGACGGCGTGTTCCCAAAGGTCGTCTGACCCCGAAGGTGGCGTCCTAGAGGTCAAGATGGAAGGTCCTGCGTCCCCTCTGGCGTCCCCTCTGGCGTCCTCTCCGGCGACCGGTGAGCAGAAAATCTCTTAAATTTATTCCATTTCATTTTTCTCACTACTAATTGGGCAAAAGTGTCTTTTAACTTTGAGAATAATAATAATGTGAGCTTTTTCTTCTGTTGGTGCAACATCCTCTTTAGCAAAGCCGCGCCGACGGACTTCCCGAAAATCATGTTATTGACGCACTTTTATTAACAAAACTTTTATATTAGATTAGATTAGATTAGGACTTTATTTCATCCCGTGTTTGGGAAATTTAGAGCGACGACAATGAATGAATGGTGATTTAGTGACTTTGTAACGTTAGCTAAAACGTTGAGCTATTCAAAAGTTGACTTTTGACAAAGTAAGTTTTTAATTCTTTCTCAAATATTCATCTTTATCCTATTTTTTATATCCTTATAAATCAATTTCTAAACAAAAATGTGTACCAAAGCCTAATCTGCCATTGACGTTACATTAAAATGATTGAAAACAAAAATATACTGATAAAAACCCTAAGTATACTATACTATTATCGCCCCAAAATGATACTCTAAGTAGATCTACTTTGTCGTTTGGGTTACAATTCACCAAAATAACGGTCAGCCACCAACTTAACAAAACAAGAGAAATTTGGGAGGACTTCTTTTGCAATTCAGCAAATGATTTGTTCACTTCTCCACTCACTTTTTTTTGTTTTTTTTTAAGATCAAGAGACGCATCCTGAATGCAGAACTTTGTCAACTGCAAACAGGATGTGGTCGGACAACCAGAAGACATTTGTCTTCTTCTCGTTTGTCGTCCCCACAACATTTTAAAACATACAAAAATCAAAATAACATGACTTTTTGAATGGCAAATTGCCTCAAAACATTTGCTTAAAACTGATTGGATGTCAATGGAGTCGATTTTAAGCAATTGGTTGATAATGTAAATATATTTTTGACATCTTTGTCATTTTCAGAGGTCGTCAAAATGCCGCTGAAAAGTGAAACCAAGCGATACAGCGAGATCTTCCGAGATTTTGACAATCTGGACTTGTCTTTTGTTACCATGTAAGTACTTTGCTTATAAAAATGAAATTATAATCTCATATTCTTCATCCAAATGTGCTTATTTTATTATTTTTAGTGATAAAGAAGATCTTCTGGCTGATGCTTTGGAGTTCAACCCGCAAAATATCAACGAGGGAAGTACGGAAATCAGCGGGCGGGAACCAGCTGTAAGTAAACATTTCATTTTTGTTTTATTTATACTACTTCATTTCTTGGAATAATATTTTTTTTTGCTTTAGGATTGCTGCGCAAGCCTCGACGGCGACGGAAATAAATCAGGTGAGTCTCATTTAAAGTTTTTTATTTTTATTTTTTTACCAAATGTCTGAATGGCACCAAAACACGGGTGTCAAACCTGTGGTTCGGGGGCCACAGTTTTGACATGAAATTGAGAATAACATCATTTTATATAGTCGTTAATTTTAAAAATTATTTCACTCATTAGCATGGACATTAGTTCCGTCCTAGGACATAAAATTTGACCATTTTTCTCTTTTAATGCACAAAAACATTCGTGTAAAAATACTGATAATTTAAATGATTGAACAAATAAAGGCAGAAATACAGGTAGTAGCATTCTGGCTAATTTATAATCAAATAATGTATCCAAAATCCCTAAAAAGTACATTTCCAGCATGAATCACAACTGTACTTCAGTAGTAGGACAAAATAAGGTTTATAAAATCATTAAAAAAAGTTACCATTGGCAAGTATTCCAGTATAAACTTGTCTATTAATGCCAATGATTAAATAGTTAAATAGTTTTTTTCATCCAGTTTGTGTTTGAGTTGTAATTGCAGTGCGGTAATGAGATTAAATTAAGATTAAACAGGAGGTGTTCCACCCGCGTGTGGTCAACAAAAACGGGAGGTCCAAAAAAAGCAACCACTAAACTTGCCACGCATGACAATTTGTTTTTGTTTTTTTGGGGCCGAGCACAGCGGGGGAGGACGGAGTGTTTTGGAAGCCACAATTGGAAGGTGCAAGGGGGCGCCACATCGTTTAGCCGCTAACCGCGTCTCGGCGCTAGGCTTCGTTTTTTTTTCCTTTCTTATGCAACTTTTAAAAAGACTAAGAATGTATTTTTCACAATGTGTAATCATAGAGAAATACGTCAATTATAGCCAAAACTTCTCTAGTGGGTGGTTGGATTTTAACTCATTGGCTGACATTGACATCTATGGCCACCTGTGGCGCTGCAGCACGATTATTGACTCCTGATCTATCTCTGGCGGGTCATGGCAGGGGTGCTCGGACGTTTGGTCGCTGGTCCTTTGGTCGTCGGTCTTTTGGTCCTTTGGTCAAATGGTGACAGATGGTTACTGTTTAATATCTAAGTAGTGTTTAATATCTAAGTACTGTTTCATATCTAAGTACTCTTTAATATCTAAATACTCTTTAATATCTATATACTCTTTAATATCTAAGTACTGTTTAATATCTAAGTAGTGTTTAATATCAAAGTACTGTTTAATATCTAAGTACTGTTTAATATCCTAGTATTGTTTAATATCCAAGTACTGTTTAATATCTAAGTACTGTTTAATATCTAAGTACTGTTTAATATACAAATACTGTTTAATATTTAAGTACTGTTTAATATCTAAGTACTGTTTAATATCTAAGTACATTTGACCGGCGACCAAAAGACCAGCGACCAAACGTCCGGTCATGCATGGCAGCCAACGTGTTGATTACCCATCATTCCTTTGGGCACCCTGTTACCTGGCGGGCGGCCAAGCCGGGAATCTTCTCAGGGCTAGCGACCTGTGCTCATTCCCGCTAATCCTCCAGCGAGGATCCGCTCCAGTATCGATTCGGAAAGCCTGAGTGAGCACTTTTTTGGCGGAGTGATGTCGAAGGGGGGGGCGTTAAACTTGCCGACGCCCTTCCGGCGGACGGCCTTTTTTCCAAAACATTCCGGAAAGAGCTTTTTTAGCGCTCGGTGGACAACTTAGCCGCAAACTATGATTGGCCTGAGCTCCGGCGATGGGAAAAGGATCGATTCGGGATCCCCGGCAAGATGCTGACGTACTCTGTTTCAGTCCACGAGGCCGACTCGGCGCTCTGCGGCTGCGAGGACGGCGTGGAGGCCGCCTTGCAGTACGCCAAGATGTGGTGTCGCTACGCTAAAGATCTTCTGGCCTGGATGGAGAAGAAGCTCAACTTGGGTGAGTCAATGGGGGGTCCTCCCATTGGTGGAAAATTGAGTTATTTATTACTTAATTTTCCTTCAAATGGGACATAATGACGATGACATATTTTTATGGCGAGTTGAAAGGATGGCGAGATGACACACACACACGCAGAAAGGATTAGTTAAGGAGGATTAGTCGCCTGGAATGAGGTTACTGGAGGTGACAGGTTGTTGTGAGGAAAGGACAACAGTACTAAAGTGTTACTGTATTTACAGTTTATATGCGCATTTAAATATGACATGCACGAAACTGCAATTTGACGGCGCCGTGACGTGATGATGTCATGACTAAATGGCACTGTTGCGTCATGACCCAATGGCACAGTGACATGATGACGTCATGAGAAAATGGTACCATGACATGTTGACGTCATGACAAAATGGCACCATGACATGATGATGTCATGACAAAATGGCACTGTGACATGATGACGTCATGAGAAAATGGCACAGTGAAGTCATGACGCAGGCAAATGTGGCCGATATGGTCATCTATTTTAGAAAAACAGATAAAACGCTAATCAATATTAATTTTGATGTTTATAAATGATATTTATGAAGATAAAAACATACATATCTTGCATAAAATGTAAAAAAAACTCAATGTAACTTTGGCTGTATGTTTTGGATAGAACAAGAATTTGCCAAAAATGTCCTGAAGATATCAGAAGCAGCAAAAAGCAGCTTGGCCTCGCAGGTAAGCCAGCGACTCGGACGCCATCACAGTTTGTTCCAACCACGTTCCTAAGCGGTCGTCATTCCATTCGGCAGGAAACCATGCCGCTGCACTTTATCTACACGCTGGCTCTGGAACAAGACGTGAAGAACAGCGCCAACTCCCGGAAGACGTCGGAACTGGTGCAAAACCGCTGTTACCAAGTAGGAATTGCCACACGGCCTGGCGTTTTGTGTCCGGGTTTTGTCAAATTGTTAATCCGCTGTCTCCTATTCATCCCCCAGGCTTTGGCTGCTAAGAGAAATGAGATCGATAAATGGCGGCGGGAATTCAAGGAACAGTGGGCCAGGGAGCAGAGGAAGATGGTGAGTCAATAATCGAGGGATTACTTTACACCCAAAATCAACATGTAGTGGCTGGATTTAAAAAAAAATAACAATAAATGCCTATTTGTTGTGTTTGTCAGAACGAAGCAGTGACGGCACTGAAAAAGTCTCGGCAGCAATATTTCCAGCGCTGTGAAGAGTTGGAGAAGGCTAAAGCTATCACGGCTAAAATTGCAGACGACACGGGTACCAACAAAAGGAGGAAGTCCAAGGATGAAGCCCGATCCAAGGCAAGTCACACTGAAAAATCACCATTAGGACATCCCTAGCAATGCTACAAATTGTTATGCTAGCAGCCTCCCCCAAAAATGTACATCTCACTCTGGTTGTTACACCACTATTTGGAGAATTACTTAGTGGGCGGGGCAACAAAACAATATCAACATTGAGACATCCCTAGCAATGTTATGTGGGCAGACTAGGGGCTAAATAGGATTTAATTTCATTATTTAGCCTTTTCTTGCACATTTTTAGCTGTAATTGGCTGCTAAATCTCTCAATGTAGAATTTCTAGGCCCTCTTTTTAAAATTTTGACTGTAATTTTCCAATGGATTCAGGTTTTGGAGTCAGAGCTGCTGTACCGGCAATGCGTGTACGACGCCAGAGTTCACCAAGATGAACTGGTGAAGGTCAAGGAGAGAATCATCTCACACACCCGCAAGCTGATCTGCCAAGGAGACACGGTGCTCAAGCAGGTTTGGTTCCGCCACAGCGCCACCATCTCACCCCGTCCCTTAACGTCCTTAACCATAACCCGGCAGGCCACGGTCAACATGCTCTACTACCAACGGCAACAGACGGAGCCAGTGCCTCTGGGCTATCACCACCTAGAGGTGACCTGCCGCTCGCTGGAGCCCGGCGAGCCCTACCTGACGTACGTCCGCGGTAGGCGGCGACGGGAGGCGCCGCAGCAGATCTTCTCCTTCCAGGAGTATGTTCATCAGGGAAAACGGTGAGTGAGCTTCACTCTTACTTTTCATCAGGAAAGACATTTTATTCCGTACAAAAAATACCCTGTAAACGTAAAAAATGCTTGTTTTTAGCCTATTAGCAATTATGCTAATCACAATAACCAGATTTTTTTTAAATGTTTATTTTTAACATATTGACTCTACTTTTTTGGTCTTAGGAACAAGCGTAAAAGCAACAACTCGTCCCCTCACACGGATGAAAGTCCTTCCAGATACGGTAACACAGCTCATTTCAACCCTAAAACATTTGGTTTGTCCGAATGCGGACCAATCGAAGCTAATTGTATGCTAATAATGGCGGTTGCTCGTCTGCTCAACAGGGAGATTTGGATGCAGTGACGGCGAGAGTTTTGGCGGAAGTTTGGAATCTCTGTCTAGCCCCGGTAAGTGCACGTCAGTCGGAATCGGCGCCATTGAAACGTCATAACGTATCGTCTTTTTCTAAAACTTTGCAGCTCCCGGTCACAGACGACTCCAAAGAACGACGTACAACGTGATCGCCGACGACGTGGACGACCGTGACGTGCCGTCTGAATCTGGTTTGTGAGCTTTACGGAAACTTCCTCTGGCCAAGGTGGACCCTCCCACCATTTAGTTTATCACTTGTATGGCAAGTGATATAACATAAGAACCAAAAAAGTAGTCAACAAATAGTCTTCATATTTGCTTTGATTTACTTTCTAAAGGAAAAGCACATGTTAATGAACATATTCATGTTAATTGTCATTTTCAGTTTTTGGGTTTTTTTTAATAGACACAAATCTGATTACTACAGTATCAGAATGAGCCGAAATGGCTTATCAGAGCCAAAAAATTATATAGTCGCAACATGAATCATGATATTTATTAGCTCATTTGTCACAATTTATGACCATTCCTTTCTAGAGTGCTTGGACGGGCGTCCAATCAGGTCTCGCGACCCATCCCGTGCGGCACTCACTCACCGACTGAGGAAATTGAAGAGCAAGATTGTCAAATGCAGGCACTGCGACAACTACATTTACGTCAACGGCGTGGAATGCGAGGAGGTGGGTGGACAAAACCAAAGCCCCCATTTTTTTCCCCTTTTTTTATCCAAACTTAAAGTGACGGCGTTCCGCTTTGTTGGCGCCCTCAGTGCGGGCTGGGCTTGCACAGGAAATGCATGGAAGCGTGTCAGACGGAATGCTGCAACCAGAAGGGGAAGCTGTTTGGCGTCCGCTTGTCTCTGTTGCTACGGGACGCCGCGGACGATGTCCCCCTGGTGGTGAGGCGGTGCACTGCCGAGATCGAGAATCGAGCCCTCTCCTTACAGGTATTCAAGAATTCTTCTGCTTTTAACATTCTACTCCATTAACTGTGACCAAGTAGGATAAAGTGGGTCAGAAAATAAATAGTCCTTGCATGAGAGGTAAATAATTAGTGTTAAGTGTATTTTACGTTCTCGATTGCTGTTACTGTCCCTTGCCCCTAGGGGGTGTATCGAGTGAGTGGTTCCAAACCTCGTGTCCAAAAGCTGTGCCAGGCCTTGGAGGACCTCAAGGAAGACGTAGACCTGTCGGAGGTGTCGCCACACGACGTCACCTGCGTCCTCAAGCATTTCCTAAAGGAGGTATGGTGCCCAAGTGGACCCTGTCCGGCCTGGTGTTTGAATTTCTTGGTTTGATCCTTTAGCTGCCGGAGCCCCTGCTGACCTCAGAGCTTTACGACGAGTTCATGGCGGCGGGGAGGAGAGTCCAAAATTTGGGCGACTGGGATTCCGTGCAGGACGGCAAGCAATTTGGCGACGTGGTTCGAGACCTGCAACGACTTCTGCGTAAACTCCCACCATCCAATTACGGCACTTTGCGACATCTCATAATTCATCTTCATAAGTAAGTTTCACAAAACAGACACAAAAAAAGAGAACTTGAATAAACTCCAACTTCAGAGACTTTAACATTTGCAAGTTAAAGTATTCCAAAAATGGATACAAAAATACTCTCAAAATTACCTCAAGCAGACACCATTTTTACTTATATAATAATAACTTGTTATAACTAACATCTGTAGTTAGCATGGTATAGGCTCCAGCACCCCCTGCGACCCTTGTGAGGATAAATGGCTTAAAAAGTGCAAAAGACAATACACATTCTCTTTCTTGCCAAATTTAGAGCACAATTTGACCTTCATATTCCCCTATTCGACTATTTCTGTTCCCTATTTGAAACATGGCACTCACTCCAGCACCCCCTTCTGTGCCGCAGAGTTTCCTCCAACCGGGACAACAAGATGTCTGCCTGCAATTTGGGCATCGTCTTCGGTCCGACTCTGTTGCGCCCCCTAGTGTGCACGGAGGAGCCTTCCGTGGCCCTGCAGGAAAACACCTATCAAGCCCTGCTGGTGGAATTCCTCATTTCACGACATGATTGGGTCCTGCCTTCCAGTCAGACGTCCCCCCCGCCCGGGGGTGCCGGCCCTCTGGACGTAGACGTCGAGGGCAGGGCGGCAGAGCAAGGGAGTGCCTCTAGGGAGCGCCCTCACTCGCTAGAGGTGAGTTTTGCCTTATTTACGTTGGAATGAAGTCAGTAGGCTGTTGCTTTGCTATGTGTGTCGCTTTGTTTACTCGTTATGCTTCACACTTGTTGTTTCAGCTGCAACAATATTTGGCTCACTACTAAACAATATGAAAAAATGTCGAAAACGTGCTTAGACAACCCGAATGTAAGACGACCTCTCAAATGTCATCCCAACAGAGTGAGAGCATGAAGAGAGAGTCGAGCGAAGGTTATATATCCGACAAGTCGTCGTCCAATGAGGCGGTGGACAAGCTCGGCCCCGAAGCCAATGACAGAGCAGGTAGGCGGGGCCAATTCTGTTGAGCGCCGACAACAACTTCGAAAAGTTAGCAATGATTTTTGCTCCAGCTGGAAAGCCTTCACTTACCTTTCCTTTCCCTTAATTGTATTCTTTTTCTGCTTCATTTTAAAGCGCTATTGTTGTTGCTTAGCACTTGCACTTTTTCTTTTTATATTGTCTATTTTTGTTTTTTTTTTTACCACATTTACCTTAATTAAACACCCAGATTACCACCTTTACAATATCATTACCTATATAATTTACTGTATATTTCTCAAGTGTGTACAAGTCATGATAAATTCATCATATAAATTAGTTAAAAAGTAAATGTAATTACATTGGTTTTGTTAATTATACATATTAAATTCAAAATGCATTTCAAAGAATACAATAACCTTTTACTAACTTACTCCCCAATCCCTTTAATTTACAATAATTCGGAATATTGTTTAGCTAACACAGCTAGCATCGCGCTAGCTTGAGTGACCTTTAATGCTACCCCTGATTGACTTTATTTAACCCCCCAAAAAAATAATGATACCCCTTTTTTTGTGACATCCCAGTCCTGGTTGTGAGCGGACAGGACCACCCGACGGGGGTCCCGACCCCCGACAAACCCCAGTACCGCTTCACCCGGCAACCCGTCAAGTACCAGCGCCATCCCAACGGCAGGGGCCGAGCCCCCGGCCAGCGGAGCCGCGAAGCGCCACGTCCCGCCGCACCTTCCGGGCCAGCGCCGGGAAGTGCCGACAGCAGTCGAAGTTCCTCCCCGGAGCGAGCCGCCCGGCTGCCCGAGTCGGGTGATGTCCCACCACCCGGCGAGGAAGCCCCGCCCCTCAGCCCCCGGGACGTTGTGCAGCAAATGCTGGGACTGGACCTAGTGGCGGACGTCGAGAGGAAGGCCCGGCCTGGGTCTCTTCTTCCGGAACAGCGCTTGACCACGCCCGTGCACACCATCCTATCTGGGCTCAAATTAAGGCGGAGCCAATCCGGCAAGGACGAACAACTTTTCGTATGAGGGACGCCACCAAATGATCTTTTTCATTGGAAAACGCAACAAGAGCGCACCTGAATGAACAATGTGCGCTAGCAAAGCTAGTCAGAAACTGACTGACAATAATTTGACGGAATTTGATGGTTGGTTTCTGACTTCAGTTTATCTTTTAGTCCCATTTTACATTTAAATATGGCTGAAAATGACTATTCAAATGTCAAAAAAGTCCATCAAAAACTCAAAATACTGTGTTTATTTCCAAAAAATTCCTGGCAAGCCATTAAAACCCCCTGTTTAATTCGGCTCCAGCACCCCCGGTGACCCTTGTGAGGATAATGTTCCAGAAAATGAGTGAAAAACCAGGACTAGTATACACTTTTCCTTTTTTGTTATTATCTTGTTGCACTGCTCATGTCTGCCCACAGGAGGGTGTAGTTTTACTAAAACAACCTTGAATGAATGGGCGTCTCGAAACCAACTTTTAAGACTTGTCTTCTTTTTTTTAATTGATTTACAACTTGTTGTTTTCATCACAAGCCAACGTCTGACGTCACCAGTGTTATAAATTGAAGATGTCGACTTATCCATCACCTTTTTTCCCCCTCCCTTTAGTTTGCATGCTCAGCCCTTTTTTCCTCCACGTACAAAACACGGCAGAGTAGACGAGGAGGAGGAGGAGGAGGAAGAAGAAGAAGAGGAGGAGGAGGAGAAGGAGGAGAGACAATCGCCTCCGAGTGGCGTATCATCATGGATGTTTAGCGAGGCGAGACGCTGGAAAAAGAAAAAGGAAAAGGGAAGGGAGCGATCTGCAGGTGAAGGCGTGCAAAGGCAAAGTGGAAGTGCCGTTCAAGTGCTTTTGAATGTTGCCCACCGAGATTCCAGGAGTGTGTTTCCCCTCAAGGTAAGACAAAATAAGACCATTTTCATCCACCTTATGATATTACATTACTTTTAATTGATTGTGCACCAGCACCTGCTACAAATATGCATTTTTTAGATGGTAAAAACTGGATTTTTTTGTAGGTTATAATATTTCTGGTCACTGGGTTTAAATTATTTGACTTTTTTAATTATGTGATCTTTTTTATTTTTCATTTGGTACGCAATTATGAGTTAATGTGCCCCTCATGAATTTTGAAGCCCCCCCTTTCATCCCCCCATGGCATGGAGTTGGTCATCAAATCAAATCAGATTAGGCTTGCATTTCCATAATTCATTTCTTTTCATTATTATGGCTGAGCCTTTGTTGTAGTTTTTATTTAAAGTTAATGTAGCAATTAAACAGGCCATTTTGCAGTATTTCATAATAATGATCTTTAAAGTCATCTCCATAGAACAATAATGAAAACAAATATCCTAATGGTTTGATGTTAATTATAAAATGCATAAAGAACCATATGTCATAAAATCTCATTTTTTTGCACTAGTGTGTATAAAAAACTATAATTTTAAAGTTTGCCATACTTGGAAGTGCCTTGTAATTGTGAGTAAAAATAATCATACTACTATCATATGAAAAATTAACCCAAGGAAATTATCATGTCTTTTTTAATGATTATTTTTGGAAGTGCAAAATTAGTAAAACATTAACTTGTTAATTAAGTACGTGCAATAACTCAACCTTGGAGGCTTTTGAATACCTTTTTTTAGTGATCAAATGATATTTTTGTGCTACCACATAATTTTTTTCTTGTAGTTCATCATTATTAATTCGTTTTTTTTCCTTTTTTACTGGTAATAATTGTTTAAACTGCAGCGAGCACACTGAGGTAAGAAGAGAAGGCATGAAAACGGAGGAGAAGCAACCGTCGTGTCTGCAGCAGCCTCCATCCTCAACACCATTTAACGGTCAGTAGCTCAGAAAAATACCCCAAAAAATCATATATCATATTTTTAAACTACACGAGGTGCCTTCACATTTATATTGCAAACTCAAAAGGTAATTTAAACTCATTCAAACAACTACAATATTTCTAAAAGCCATTTACAAATTATTCCGGGCCTTCTGGGATGAAAACAAAAACAAAACAACGTATAAAACTCCAAAAGGAAGAAAAAAACTACAAATATGGATACGAAAAAAAACTCAGTGGCCACAGAAAATCAAATAATGTGGAAAAAACGACGTGATATTGCAGAGTATTATTGTGCACTTTAATAACGTATTTGGGGAAATTCTAGTATGAATAGCTTCGTTTCAAATATTAAAAACAAACAACGGTACACGACTTTAATTAGACCAATATTGGCAAATGTTATTTTGTAATCTTGTTGCTAACCTATTAAAGCTAATATATATGCCCCATTGGAAATCGCAATGTTATTATTTTTTTAATCATCCCTATTATTATACATTATTAATGTGGAATCAAATTAAAGCACATTCTGCTGTGGGCTATTTCTAATATTTTGGTCACCCACAAGAGGAAATTGTAATTGTACTACAATCTTACGTATATATTTTTATATAGTTTTGTGTGCAATGTTTTTTATTAGTGCCAACTTTTAATAACTAGAATGTTATTAGCCAAAACAATCTTTACGCGTCAATATTTTGTCCACCGATTGAAATGGTGAAAACTTTATTTGTTCGTTTCTACGCAGATGGCAAACAATACGTTTTAATTAAAAGACCCCTTTAAGTTCGCCTTTTTTGTCAGGTTAATCACTCTCAAAACCGAGAAAACATATTTGCCTGATTCGATTTTAGATTGGATATGGTTTTAACCTGCAAACATTGGAACAAAAATAGTTTTTTTTATTTAAATAACGACGATTTCTTAGTGAAATAAAGTTAGTGATTGACGTGTGCTTGAAATTTCGTACGACCCTTGAACTCAACGCAGAAGCGTGTTTGGACTGCAAACTTTTTGTCACTTTCTTTTTCTTGTTGCGGTTGCTGTCCTTTCAGGTCCAGATTACTCTGGCGCAGGTGGCGAAGTGTGCGCGGGTTGCTCATCGCCGATCGCCGACCGATTCCTGCTGCGCGTCAACGAGCGCTCGTGGCACGAATCGTGCGTCAAGTGCACGGTTTGCATGAGCGCCCTCACGGGAACCTGCTACTGCCGGGATCGACTTCTCTACTGCAAGCCCGACTATGAAAAGTAAGAACACCCACACACGAACCCACACACACACACTTGATCCAATCGAGGCAATTGTTTGTTTGTTTGTTGTCCTACTCAGTGGAGTGAATGTTTACTTTTTATCTTTTAATTTAATTGAAAAAGTATGGGAAAAAAATCTCATGTACCATGTACATATGACCTTTGACCCCGTTATAGTTTCATATTCCATGATAAACACAACGAGTAATTTACATACTAGTTTTTTGTTGAGTCATACGCCCTCTTCTGGCCCCTCTATACTTGTCATTATGTTTTTAAAAACGCCCAAATTCATTTTTATTGCATAATTTCAGTAGTTATGGATTTTGATTGTTAGTATTTGAGTACTTCTTGACAATTAAGGTTTATAAATCTGTCATAGTGGGACTTTGTGTTTAGTCATATTGATATTTAAATGAGGTAAAGAGTAGAGGTGGAAAAATTCATATCAAATAATGTCTAATTAACAATGTATGAGAATATATAGCTTGGTTAGTGCAGTTGAATTAAATTCCAATAAGTTAAACTGTGATGTAAAATGTAAACAAAAACAAATCATCATTGTAGGATTGGCTTTTTGTCAACTGTTTTTTTCCAATTGGTTTCAATGGTGGTGACATCGTACATAAATAAACAAACATTTGAATTTAACGCCCGCCTTATTCGCCAAATGCCGAACACGCAAAGTTCCTTGTACCGTTCATCCGTCCGTCCATCCGTCCGCTATCAATGTTTTGAAAAGTGTCAGACGGCGTCCAGCGTCTCCCACACTACCGACATCTGGAGGAGAGAAAAAAAAAAAAAGAACTGGCCTCGGATGAAAGTACCATTGTATGACGCTTATCTTGCACCGGCTTATCAAAAATCATGCCCTTTTTTTCTCCTAATAGTCAGCGGGGAGGTTAGAAAGCGCATTTGTTCTCCGGTTAGGACGTTAGTGTGTGTAGTTTGCATGTGTGGGTTTTCTGCGGGTACTCTGGTCCACGTCATTTACTTTGAAAATGATTGACAGCTGATAGGGTAAATGTTTTTAATTGAATCTACAATCTTTATTTGAACTTTGTCATCATAGATGAAGTTGTCATGCGCGATTTTCTTACGCGTGCCGCCATTTTGGCTCTTGTGATGACTAGCTAGGGGCTTATTTGCAACATGCTGGATTTAGCTCTTTCGTCTAAACTCCGCCCACTCATGTATGCATTCCATATGGACTGCTGCCGTGTTTTTTTTTTTTTTTTTGGCGTTGAGTGTTGACCTTCAGAAGAAAAGCAACAATGTCTCCTTGTTTGCTTGGCCTCAACTTTCATCATCAGCGTCTGCCAAACCTCCCTCCCCCTGTCCGTACGCCATATTGGGAAAAATATCAATATTAATAATGAATAAGATTCATTCAAATGCGTAAAACCGACATCTTCAAAATGACATAATATCACTTTTCACAAAAGACCCAAAATGGCAGCGTCAAATCAAGTTTGTTGTCATTGCAGAGTATAATTTGGTAGCTCTTGGGGTGCCCCTTTTACGGCAGGGGCCCTAAACCATCGCCTGGTTTGCCTCTCCGCTAACCGGCAACAGGAAAAAATCCAAATAGCTTTACTAAAGGAATATAAAATAAGAGAAGAAAAAGACTGGCAATAAATGTTAGCCAGCAGGTCGTATTTTGGTCAAAAATGCCACTCTACCGACCGAGGTCAAGCCGCCAGGTTGCCGGGCGGACGCCGCAGAGTGTGTGGAGGGCGAGCCCGCCGGCCCTCCTTGTAAGCTCTGTAAGGACGGGCTGAAAAACAGGTCGCCGGGGGCGGATATTCGCCAAAGCTAGGCTTTACTAGCGGAGTCCTTTATGAACTGGCCCACAGGGAGAGGCCAGCTCCGCCTCCTCGGCGGAGCCAAAGCAAGCAAGGAAGGCTTGATCTTCTTTTCAAGACACTTTGGGCCTTTTGCCCATTTTTAAGGGTGGGTTTTTTTTCGGACACTTTTGAGGTCAAAGTAAGAAGAAAAGCTAACGTTGAATGGTCGCGACCAGCATGTTAATGTTCATTTCTTAGTAATTAATGTGGGAAAAGGACAGATTTTTTATCTTTTAATATTTTTAAAATGTTTTCCCAAGTGACAATTTACATTAGTATTGCGGATTTGTACCCCCTTTAACTGTCAAAATTAGCAAATTAGCATATCAGGTTTTGCTAAGTATGGATTTGAGTTTTTTCCCATTTCCGTGTTATGATCTAGTGGTGTGTGGTTTGTTAGTAGTTATTATTAAAAATAAGCAAATACCAGAATATTAAATGCGTCAAAAGGCACGATTATCTTGTGGTATTGGGGTGTGTAAAGTGTGGTTTTGATATTTTTCCCATTTCCGAGTTATGATCTTGTAATGTGAGCTTTGTCAGTAGTGATTTTCGGCCGTTATTATTAAAAATAAACAAGGACCAGTTTATTAAATGCGTCTAAAACACAATTATCCTCTGGTATTGGGTTATGCTAAGAGCGGATTTGATATTTTTTCCCATTTCCGTGTTATGATCTTGTGGTGTGAGGTTTGTCAGTAGTGATTTTTGCCCTTTTATTATTAAAAATAACTAAAGACTGGAATATTAAATGCATCTAAAGGCACGATTATCCTGTAGTATTGGGATGTACTACGTTTGGATTTGATATTTTTTCCCATTTCCTAAGAAAAACGACCTCAAATATCTCTCAAGGTTTTCCTCCTAATTCCTGATTGGCGAGCCAGATCCTGAAACGAGTCTCAAAGATAATCCCAACCAATTCTTCAAATATTTGCAAATAAATGTTCCTGCCTTCCGTTGACGGTTAGGAAAGATTCAATCTCGTTTTTTTTTTCTCGCCGGCGCTTTGTTGTGTCGAAAGCAATTGTGGCTAAAGAGCCAAAGGAGGCGTTTGGCGGGCTCTCTTTCAATTGGCCACCTCGTTTGTCACTGTCCGCTTTGCAATGGGATTTCTCCGTGGCCAAGCTCATTTCCTTTTCAGCGAGATTGATCGCAGTCGCCGCCGCGCCAAACATTTTATCTCTTGTTTTCTCTTGGTGTCGCCGCCCCTTTCACGTTCCCCGCGGGGATTACGGTGGGGAGGGGATGCTAATTAGGCCGCAAAATGGCAGACCTGATGTGGACTGTGGGGAAATACGTCTAATGTCCACGTGCTCTCGTTAGCGTAGCGTAAGTATTTACGTATAGTTTGTTAGCCTCTGGGATTTTTATTCAGATTGAAACGTGACATAGCTATGTTAACATGGTGGGATCATTTATCTGGCAACCCAAATGGGAAACTGGGTGAGAATTGTTTTCATTAGAGTTGTAGTACCGTTCTTGGCCACTGGTTTAGCGAAATGCTACTTTCGTGAACTTGGGGTGGATTTAGAATGTTATTTTAAATTTTCAAATGGGAATTCTGAGGTTAGAATTTTTAAAATCGGACATTAAAGTCGCAATTTGGACTTCAAACTCTGATTTCTAATTATAATGTCAGAATCTAGGCCACTTTTTTATTATTTTGTGTAGTTTTCAGCCCTAATTTAGACAATTATTTGACTTGGTTAATATTTTGTATCCTCCTTAGTGTCGGCATTACATTTCTTAACCATTTTTTACCAAAATCCCACTGTCACTCGATGCCAAAAATACACCAAAGACGGCAAGGAAGACATTTTTTTTCGAAGGATGGGGGTGATATTGCCATGGTTTTTGCATATTATGAGCCCCCGTCATCACCCCCTCCGTCTCACACACACACAACAATTTCATAACAGACAGCTAATAAATGTTTCATGGCAGAACAAGCTGCTCGCCCTCGCCTTTATTAAATCTCAGATAATAAAAGCGGCGAGGAAGAGTGTGAGAGAGAATGGCGGTGGCGGAGGGGGGGTGGCGGAGGGGTGGTGGGGGTCTCACGGCGGCAGCGGCGGCGGCGTCGACACTTTTCCACCAAATGGTTGCATCTCTTGTTTCTGGGGCAACGGGTCCCGCCATCCCGCCGTCCCCCGTCGAACCGGCACCCCCCCTGCCCCGCTGCTTCCCGCTCCGCCTGAGACAGACAGGAAATGAGAAGCGGGCAGACAGGATATTGCGTTCTGGTGGCCTGGGGATTAACTGTTTTATCTAAACTAACACCCACACGCAAAGAAACACACACACACACACACACAGAAACGCACGATGGGGGCGGGTCCCTCGCATTATCATTTTCCGTAGCATCGGGTGGAAATCAATCGTATCCTGAGAGAAA
The DNA here is from genome assembly GCF_051989575.1 of Stigmatopora nigra. Lineage (NCBI taxonomy): Eukaryota > Metazoa > Chordata > Actinopteri > Syngnathiformes > Syngnathidae > Stigmatopora > Stigmatopora nigra. The sequence continues at coordinate 1,609,178 of NC_135522.1, forward strand.
TGACAGGGGGGGACGTGGCTTTTTTATTTCAATATTCCGCTCAGCGAGGAGGGCAAAATGGCCGACATGCTAGCTTGATGAGTTTTTATGTGAGAGATTAGGATTTTGCAGAAAGTTTGGCCTAAAAATGTTCAAATAGGTTTGTATTCTTTATCCTCTGCACAAAATAACGTCATTTTCTGAAAATTTGCTATGAAACAGGCACGTATTCTTTATCCTCTGCATAAAATGACGGAATATTCAGACTATTTGCGATCAAACAGGCCCGTATTATTTATCTTCTGCATGAAATTTACACATTCTCAGAAAATTTGCGATGAAACAGGTGCATATTCTTTATCCTCTGCATAAAATAATGGAATTTTCTCAAAATGTGTGTTGAAACGGGAGTGTATTCTTTAAACTCTGCACAAAATGATGGAATTTTCTGAAAATTTGTGATGTAACAGGTGTATATTCTTTATCTTCTGCACAAAATAGATTTTTCTGAAAATTTTTGGTTAATAATATGGTTTTAATGTTGTGTTTTTGTATGTGTGTCTGTTTGTTTTGGTAAATATTATGGTCTTGTGTGTTTTTGTGTGTGTGTCCTTTTTGGCAGGTCACTGCACTAACTTGTTGGCCATCCCTGATCTCCATCTTTACTTTTCTAACTCATTTCGGAAACTTTCATTCAAACAAACGTCTTGTCCGGCGTGCTAATTTATCAGCGTACGCCGCGCTAGCCAAACATGAGCATCTGGCCTTGTTTTATGGATGTTTGTACTTTGCGTTATCTATCTTTTCCACAAACCTACTTTTATGTCCGCGTGTGTTTTGCAGTACAGCGTGTAAATTATATACACGGTGAGTGAGTGAGTGAGTGAGTGAGAGGTGGCAGGGGTAGCAAGTATGGTGGGGAATGCTGTGAGATTTTAATAACACAGAAGCAGCGCAGTGAGATTTAATAAACGGAGATGATGTGATTACTGAACCTTGGCTCTCAGCCATTTTTGTGCCACGGCGCAATATCCGCCCCACACGCACGCGTACACACTCGCGGGAGGGAGGGAGGAGAAAAAAAATGGATACTAAAGTGACTTCAAAGTACAATGTTCGCATAGATATTGTCTTCTTCAATTTGTCGCTTATTTGTCGTTTACAGTAGTGTTTTCAAACCTTTTTTGAGCTAAGGCACACTTTTTGTATTGAAATTATGTCAAGGCATGCTACTATCTAAAAAATCTTCTTTATATTATTATTTTTATTCATTTTTATTTATTATTTATATTTTTTCAAATTAAATTTAAATGTTTTATTATTTTTTATGCCTTATTATTATTTACTATTTATATATTTGTAATTCTTTTTAAATGTTTAATTTTTTTAAATTTAATGATTTAATTGTTTTGTATTTTTAATAATTTTTTATTTTTTTATTATTATTTATAATAATCCAAATATGTCAACTCACTGGCTGCCATTGACAGGGCTAGATGTCTATTCCATTTTGTATTTAGACACATTATTTATACAAAATGACTAATAAAAATAAGTTGTTATTTCAGATTTGGCCCAAAACAAAAACATTAATAATTAAAGACATCGTGTCTTAAATAGACGCTAAAGGACAAGCCTGAAAAGGCCATTCATTTCAGACAAAACGGCCCAAAGTGACCAAAAATGTCTCCACGTGAGACGGACCTGCTCAAGTACCCCACGTAGCCTAAATAGGGCCCAATTTACTTAGCGTCAAATAACCGGGGCAACTTGGGGTAACTGACTCTGAGGGGGGGCTGTAAGTAGATCTGCTTAATCCCCCACTAATAGAAGTATCATTCACACCGGCCGACCCTGTCAGGGGCGACCGCTGCTAAGAGGCCGTTTTGGGATTTCCAAGCATACCTGAAGGCATCGGGCCATTCTCATGGCAAGTTTCTAGTCGCTGGAATAGTTTGGGGAACCGTTCAACAAGGCGGTGGCGTCTTAGTGAAAACGCTTGCAGTTGGCCTGGCAACCACCTCCACCACAATTTTGACTCCATGTTTGTTCTTTGGCCCCCTTGCAGTCAAAATGGTGCCTTCAATGAAAACCAACATACATATACATACATGTATATACATGCATACATATACATACATACATATACATACATGTATATACATACATATATGTATATACACATATATACATATATACTACATACAGATACACATATTTACATATATACTACATACAGATACACATATATACATATATACTACATACAGATACACATATATACATATATACTACATACAGATACACATATATACATATATACTACATACAGATACACATATATACATATATACTACATACAGATACACATATATACATATATACTACATACAGATACACATATATACATATATACTACATACAGATACACATATATACATACACACATACACACACATACATACATATACATACATATACATACTTACATATACATACATATATATACATAAATAAATATAAACATAAATACATACACATACATACATACACATACCTACATACCCCTACATACATACATGTGCATACAAACATACATACATACATAAATGTACATACACACATATACATACATACATATACATACATACATATACATACATACATATACATACATACATACATATACATACATACATACATATATACATACATACATACATATACATGCATACATACACATAGATGTACATGTATACATACATGGCCCAAAAAACAAAAAGCTGCTTGTAAATTCCCCAAACACCAATTGGACATGTAGCGAGTACCCAAAAATGATGCAAAATTAACTAATTATCTGTCATTGACAACAATAAATGTCATTAAGGCAGCTGCTCATTAAGTGGTTGATTGATCTTGGACACTTCAAGGGTGTCCCACAATGTCTATCTCCGTCAATGGCAGCGAATGAATGACAGACGATTTCCCATCTTCTACTATACTGCATTTTGGCCCCAGTGTCGACTCTCACGGGTATTAGCCACAGGTACGCATTATTCGCCATCGACTTGACGACGCCGTCGTTTTTGGGGAATTTGGAAGACGCTTTTTGGCAGAGGCCGTGGAAAAGATTAGCGGCGGCAGCTGCGTTTGGGACGGCGGAATGACAGATTTGCGCCGCGACACCTTCCCGCCGCTCCGTCGGGAAGCCACGAGCGCTCTCGTGCCGGATCTCCCTTCCGTGGATATCCGTCCCGAAATGGAAATTGGCGAGAACGTCCGTGGATATTCACTGGAGTGTGTTTGTGCGTGGTGGGGCGCGCAGAAGCCAGCGGCGAGAGATTAACCCCATGCTATCCTCAATCCCCGGTTATGAGTTTACAGCGTCTGTCTGGCCGTCGCCCTGTTTAAACAACAATCTAATTAATCCCGTCTTTATTAGTTTGGGTGAACTGGGGGAGGCGGGCCGGGGGGGCCGACTGGGAATGCCAAGGTGGGGGGAAAGAAAAAAACAGAGTGGGAGGGGGAGGGTTGGGATTTGGGAGGATTTTTTTTGGGGCTGCTTTGGTGGTGAATGGCTTGGAGTGGATTTGTGTGTGTGGGTGTGTGTGGGGGTAAAGTGAATTGTGGAAGGGAATGAAGGAGTTAAGATGGGAAGGAATAGGGAAAGTCCTTCTAATACGTAGAAAATGGGAAAATTGTCTTGTTTGATACGTTAAAGTACCTTTTTTGATCCGATTTTCTGAGCTGCTTAAAAATACTGGAAAATACACACAGGCCACACTTAATTCTCTTTTTTACATTTTTTTAACTGCAATTTGTTTTGCGTTTAATTCGTTTTTAAAATTTTTTTTTTTTTTTTTTTAGGTTTTTCAGTTTTTTTTTGTTTGTTTCAGTTTGATTTATTTAATAAGGGATTGCACAAAATGATGAATATATATATACATATATATTAATGTTAATGAACATATATATGTTGACTAATTTCCATATTTTATTCCTTGTGTAATTTGAAGATAAACATGACACATACTACACACACACACACTTAGCAGTTTTAGACAACGCGGGTTGCCAGAGCCAACAACAGGCAGTCAAAATTTGTTTCTAGCAATTGCCGGGCAGACATAATATTAATATAAAAAAAATAAAAATAAAATAAAAACTCAATCCCTGTGCAATCCCAGGCTAACCAGCGCCACCTACATTGCAAAAAGCCTTATTGAAACACGACGTCTGAAACAGACTCTTATCAAAAAGGACTGTAATTTGTGGTCTGGCAGATGTTCACCTGGCCGCTCTGCGGATTGGCTGCTGTTTATACGACCTTTAATTAAGAGACGGCGCTAATCTCAGCAATGGTTCAACGTGTTGGGGGGCTCCTTGTCGACGCCTCCATCTTTAATTACCTGGCCTCCTTTCAGCTCCCTCCACCCCGGCGACGCCCCGCCCTACCTAGGATTTTTTCATCCGCCTGGCCCCGCCCACCCCTCAGCATTGACCGTGTGTGCGTTCGCAGGCTGTTTGTGAGGAAGTGCAGCGCCTGCCTGCAGGCCGTCGGCCGCTCCGAGCTGATCATGCGCGTGCTGGGTCAGGTGTACCACCTGGGGTGCTTCAGCTGCTGCGAGTGCGAACGCCGGCTCCAACGGGGCGACGAGTTCGTGCTCAAGGAAGGACAGCTGCTCTGCCGGATGGACTACGAGAAGGAGAGGGAGATGCTCGCCGCCCTCAGTCCCACGCCCACCGAGTCGGGTAAGGAAAGAGGATTGGTCGCCGGATGAATGGACGCTTGGATATATATTTTTAAATGATGCCATTTAGGTTCAGGGACAATGGCCCACCATAATTTTCTGACCAGGATTTTAACGGGCTTACTGCTGTGGACGTCGAACGGGCTAACTGCTGAGCTAGCAGAGCTATGCTAACTTGATAGAGATGAAATGAGCCAAACAACAAACGCCATGATAACATAGATGAGTCATGTTAGCGTTTTGGGGCAAAACTTTCATTAGTGAGTGAGCAGAAGTTTGAAATTGCAACAAATTGTTTGTGTTTTTCAGTGAAAAGCGAGGACGAAGACGGCGCCGGGGGTGGCGGCGGCGGCGGAGGCAAGGGCGGGGAGGATGGCAAGGAGCACAAACGTTCCAAGCGGCCTCGCACCATCTTGACTACGCAACAGCGCCGCGCCTTTAAAGCGTCTTTCGAAGTTTCGGCCAAGCCTTGCCGTAAGGTGAGGAAGGACATACATAGTAGCATTGTTGTATTTTTCCATTTTTTAACCTGAATTAAATTAAAACAATCAACTTTCAGGTGAGAGAGACGCTGGCTGCCGAAACGGGCCTCACGGTGCGGGTGGTTCAAGTCTGGTTTCAAAACCAGAGGGCCAAGGTACGGCTTCAGTTTCTGGGTCCCTGTCGACCTTGCCAGAAAGTTCCAATTGGACACTTTTCTGCCTTCAGATGAAGAAGATTGCCCGGAGACAGCAACAACAACAACAACAGCAGCAGGAACAGGAACAACTGGGCGGCGCCAGAAGGGGCGTGGCTCGAGGAGGGCGCCAAAGCAACGACGACAGTGAAGGTAAAGGATTCCTTCCGGTGTTTGAAAACCTCCATTTTTTTTATTTCTTCTGTCTTCCACGCAGATGGATCTAGTGGTCACGGCATGGACGGTATTCTGGGGTACCCCAGCTTGCCTCGCCAGCAGCTTCTCGCGCTGGACCCCAACATCTATGGCGGGGATCCCTTTCGACATGGGTTGACTCCGCCTCAGTTGAATAGCGAGCAGCTCCACCCGTACGGTAGGAAACCAAAAAAGGCAAATGTAGTACAGGGTTCTACATTAACTTTTTAAAGTGGTAGTATACTATCTATTTTAGCTCAACCTGCCTTAATTTATAATGTAATACAGTGGTACCTCAAGATATGAGTATAATTCGTTCTGGTATTGAGCTCATATGACGATTTACTTGTAACTCAAATCAACGTTTCCCATAGAAATGAACAAAAAACTTAATAATTTGTTCCAACCCTCTGAAAAAAAACACCCAAAACAGGATATTTTATTGGAAAAACATTTTTATTTGTTCTAATTCACCATCTATTAACAGAGTAACAAATATCTACTGGTTTAATAGTACTAAAATGTGTTTCATAGTACTAAAATGTGTTTCATAGTACTAAAATGTGTTTAATAGTACTAAAATGTGTTTAATAGTACTAAAATGTGTTTCATAGTACTAAAATGTGTTTCATAGTACTAAAATTAGACAGATTTGAGTGGAGGACTTTTTGCATGGCAACGCGCTCGTAACATAACATAAACAAATTTAAATGAACTTGGATTACGTTTTAGACACGCTGAAAAATAACTTTTAATCTAACATTACATTAAATTTAATTCTAAAAAGTAAATAGAGGCCAGTTGGGACGTGGTAACCGCACTCACAACAGGAGGCAATTGCCCTTTCCAGATTCCGAGACGGTGTTCCACGACCTAGACGGCGACGGCGCCCTGGGACACCTTGGCGACTGCCTCTTGGCGGCCGGCGAAGGCGGGCTCCTGGCGGCGCGAGTGGGGAATCCCATCGACCGCCTCTATTCCATGCAAAACTCCTACTTTACCTCGTGACCCTTGGCCCTTTTCTCCCACTTCTCCCCTCCAGAGAACTAGCTTATCCAGAGTTAGTCCACCATTTCCAGGAGGGAATTTGGCATCTCCAAAAATAAAAATGCCCAAATATTTTCCCCATCATCCTGTAAATCCTTTTTTGAGAGACACTGGAAATGTGAACGGTGTCCAGAAGCTCCTCTTTTGTGGCATCATCCGTCTACTACTAAAAAGAAGCACTTTTACGTAAACGCAAGACAAACAAAACATGCCAAACCAAGTAGGAAGAGTGGATTTTTATTAAAGGGACAGACACACAACAGCTATAGTCGAAATGTTAAAGTCGGTCTTGGGAATTATTTAAACAAAACAAAGACAAGTTTAGCCATGTCAGTTGTTGTGATAACGGGTATTCATGACATCACAAGGACTCTTCACACTCGCATTTGATTGGCTCGAATAGGTACCAGCGCTAAAAAAAATATCTGAGTCAAAAAAATTAATTTCAGTTTTGTTTTTAATTGGTTCACCTATAATTAGTATCACAAAAAGTTATCATTGGCTTAAAAAAACATTTTTCCCACTGTATTACTATTTTTTTTAAATAATTTGACATTTTTTACAGTGTTTTTTTCCATTTGTTTAATTCTTTTGTTATTTCTTACTATTTGGCTATATTTTCCCCCCAAAAACAGATCCCTCAATTAATGTGATGTCACAAAAACATGTTTATATAATTGTTATATTACAAACAACAACAATTTTATTGTATTTGGTCTCAAATTGGGCCACAAAATAGACCAAAGTCTTTCCCACTGGAGAAAGCTATTGACTGCCCCTTTAAATCTACACACCCATATTTAAAGGTTTTTGTTTAAAAAAACAAAAACAAAAAAAATAGTGACCAAAACCATACAAAACTTCAGGTCCGCTTCTTCTTTTAAAGGGAGGAAAAACTTTAAAAATGACATATCTTGATCATTTTTCTATTACAAAACATAGTATTTGAAGAGTACTGTGCAAGCTTTTTATACCCACAGCACACCAAGGATTTAGTTTTAAAAAAAGGGACCAAAACAAATGCATATGTTAAAAATATAGTTATTAATAAAAAGCATAGTGATTAGTAATGCAATGACTGGAGTAGAATTTTGCTCTCAGGTTTGTAGTTTGTATGTTTTCCCTGAGATGGAACTCAGGATTATGACACTGGATAGGATAAATAATACGTCATTGTTTACTTACATATGTGAAGAAATATCATTTCCAAAAATGATAGTGAACAAAATCCAAATATGGAACAATCTGGAATTGTGTATAATAATATTTGGCTTGCATTCCCAATTTAAGGGATTTTGTCAGTTTATTTGCTTGCGACAAACCAAAAGTCTCATTTTAAATTCACTAACAAGGCAGGGTCGTTTTTATGAGTGTTTTTTTTTCGGAGACAGGGTTGTAAAAGATGTTATAATTTAATCTAGAAGTAACTACAGTAATCCCTCGATTATCGCGGATTCACTTATTGCGAATTCATGACTTTGCGATTTTTTAATTATTAAAAATGTTTATTTAAGTCCATTAAAAAGTAAGTAGAAGCCTGTTTTACTACAAAAACAAGTTATTATAAGGCTTACCCTACTATGTGATTTTTTTTTGATTATCAGTCTACATTAACCGCGCTATTTGAGGGATTACTGTACTTCCCTACAAGTTCCAAATGTAAATGTATGAGTGTTTAACATCATTGTGGTAGTTTCTTTCCATGCATATTTATTTCTATTTTTCATTCAACAGCGATTGTTAGATATTTTGTTCCTTCTATGATAAACAACGGCTATTTAAACCGCAGCATGATTATTTGTCACAATGTAGGTTATAAAACATAGCCTCCAGACAGAGCAGTGCAATTTAAAAAATGACAAAAAATACCACAAAAACAACACTAGCGATGCTTTTAGCTGCTAAAAAAAACAAAAAACTTTCACATGTTTAACCCGCGCGCGTTTCTACGGTGATATTTTGTGAGGGTAATTTATTTGTGCTGTGTTAGTAGCTAAAATGCTATTTTTTTTGTTCCGTGGCTACCCAAGTGACGTGTTTTGAATGTATAATGTTGCTGTATATTCAATACAGTTTGCAATTTTAATCTTGATTAGTGCTTGGTTGTTTTTTTGTGTTATTTTGATATGGTAATAATTCAAGAAGAAAAGGTTTTGTTCCTTTTTGGTGGTCACAGAGCTCATAACTCAACATCCTCCCCTTTGCTTGCAGACATGGCCTCCCCCTGCTCTTTTCTTCCTAAACTCCCTGTTTCTTAGCGGGTGAGTAGTTGGGAGATTTTTGCGGGGGAGTGCGACATGTTGGTTTAATATTTGACTCTGACTCAGCAACGTAGATGAAGGAGGGGGCTGATGACAAAAGAGGAAAACCCCCCTAGTAGCTGCTTTGGGTAAAATGGACTGTAGTTTTTTAATGAATTTGTGGTGTTGTGATTTTTTTTGGTAGAAGTCGAGACAGGAGTTGTAGCTTGTGAAGTTGGAGTTTATTGAAAAAATAGTCACAGTCTGGGAAGTTGAAGACAATAGAAGATGGGAATTTGTTGCTATGGGGTAAGTATTTCATATCTGGTTCAAGGCTATGATGTCACAGGTACTGGATTTGTATCTGGAAAAAAATAAATACAAATATATTCAGTTATGATGGAGTTGTGGTCAATTGCAGCTTATTTGTTGTTATGAAAATATATGCAGTTTTTGAATTAGTACTTTAAAATTTCCACTTGATTGTATTTAACTTTAGGCCTAAGGAAAATTCATATTTACACTTTATATGTGATTCTTTTATACTCCGTTTGAGCCATAATAACTACTGTAAAAAGTAATGGCTTTCTTATTCCCCTGTTTAGTCAAAAGTAGAAGTTTGGAATGAAAATTTGACTAAATTCATACATAATTTTGCTCTGTGCAAATGTACTTTTGCAAAGCAGTCATGTTCTTTGGAGTGGAATTGCGAGAAATTGAAAGTGAATCAACAGCACCACTGCTTGTTTCAGCCAAGAAGTGCACTGTAGCTGATTTCAAATCAGGATGTCTCGATCCACAAATCCATTTTTCATGTTCATCTATAGATGACAACTGCACATGGTGAGTAGATGATGCTGATATGATCCTTATATCTGAATTTGGAGAAGTTACTTACCTACTCCACTGAGATCTACCGTCTCTGCACAGCCTAAAAAGCGAGCCACATGAGCCGAGCAGGATGCAGGGCTACCCTGATTTTCCTTGAGGCACTTTTCAAACTCCACAAACTGCTTGGAGCAATCCTGTCGGATCTTCTGGATCACTGGGCTGGAACCACAAGTTTGGGAGTTAATGTAGGGCAAAGTAAATGGTTATTTGGGGGTGACGAGCAAGGCTTACTGTGAGGATGTGCACTGGGCGACCTTCATCTTCAGTTCATGACATTTCTCCTGCCACACTGATGGGTTGGAGGCCACACAGGAACCATAGGCTTCCATCTCTTTATGGCAGTACTTGGCTGTGATATCCATAGCAGCCTGCCTGAAATTAAACATAGAATATTGTATAATCTGATGAAAAATGTACCTGTTTGATTATAAATGCTCTGCAACGTTATAATAATGTGTAAATACTCTTTTGCACAGCATGCACGTTACGTGATATAACATTACAGTTGGCACGTTATACATTCAGCTATACCATTGCAAGATATTAGAGAGTAACACAAATACTTACATTTTGATGTCTTGTGTTGATTTGAAACGTTACAGCTGATTATGTCAAGGTTACGATGCTTCCCATGTGGTGACATGTATTTAATTTAGGGACACACCTCCCTGCAAACCTCATTGGATGGAATTCGCTGAATGCGCCGTGTGAATGGATGAAACCACAGCACGAGCTACAATCTCGAATCCTATTGGTTCATGTTTTACGTATCTCGTGTGCTACTTCCGCAGTCCGGCGATGTCAAGCGGTGAATTCAAGACAAAGTCCCCGGATTTTGAAGTTGTCAAGAAAATAAAGGTTTATTTTGTTGTTATAATTATTATAAAATATTTTACTAAGTAAAGTGTATAACAAAACAATGAATGTCTGCTTTCCCTTCAGGCCACTCATCAAGCCATACGTTTACGCAATTTACGTGCTGACGTACGCGGAAGCTACGGTCGGTGAAGAGGGACTCGGGACTTGTTCGTCTAGCCGAGCAACGTTCCGCTTGCAAAATTGGCTTTTACCGCTAGAAACACGACGGGGCGGCGGTGGAAAATAGCGGGGCCCGAGTAGGTGAGCAGAGTCCAATGAACGACGCTAAAAAGGGGGACGAAATGGTCGCGGACGGCCACAATGAGCGTGACAATGGGGCCGGCGACGAGCTGGTGAGCTCGGTGACGCTGTACAGGCGAAGGCCGCGGCTCCTCCATGGCACCGTCCTCCCGTTCTTGACTGTTCTCTACCCGGGCTGGCTCTACGTATGGCTGGGGATGTACGGCGCCTCGGAGTATCCTGAGGCAGGCCTCCTTGCTCTCGCCGCCATCGGAATCACGCATGTTCTCACGGCACTGTCCGGTTATTGGTCCGTGCACGCTCACTGTTGGCTCACTTGTTCCAAGGTAAACAATAATATCACCTATTTACATTGTTAGCTAGTTCAAATGTATTGGACAACAGTGGACGTCAATGGCAGCCATTTTGGGGCTTGCCAGTGATTCCAAATGACGAGTTAATATGTAGTGGAAACAAATATATCTGGAAAAAGCAGACCGGTTTAGGTTATGTTGCATCTGGAACTTTCCATGTGCTTTTGTAATGAATGTTTGTCTTCCAACATGACATCAATAAAGTTGGGACACTTCAAATATGTTGTCCATTCAGAATAGAACAGAGATAACAGGACTAAAGTTTACTACTCTTACTTGACTATAAGTAGTGTTACACGTAGTCACCATGACTTTTTTTGTATTATTATGTTTATATTTTATTTATCAATGCATTTGTAAGGCATATACTTTCAATTTCGGTGTATAATGACAGGAAAAGATTCCTAATTAACTGTCACCTGTTCCCCAATAGGAGGCGGACCCCAACAAGGCTACACTAGCCAAAGTTGTCCCCACCCCGAATAATGGTTCAGCCGAACTGGTGGTACTACAGAGGAACCTGGTGGGTTCAGATCTGGAGATTTTCTGATAGTATGTCATTATTCATGTCCCAAAATAAACACTCTCTCCTCTTCTCCACAGGATGAACATGGAGACAAGATTTTGTCATTTGAGTTTCAGAAACTCCGCTACAATTTCGACCACAAAGAAAAGAAATGCTTTTTCCCCAATGTCTTCCCCGTGGAGCACGCCATGGGCTACTTTCAGACGTGGCGCGGCTACCAGGAGGAAGCCGACCTCAAGGCCGCCGAGAAGCGTTACGGCACGAATCGTGCGGAGATGGTGGTTCCCGATTTCCTGGAGCTGTTCAGAGAGAGGGCTACGGCACCCTTTTTTGTCTTTCAGGTTTGTGGGCACCTATTCAAAGGTTGACACTTTAGACCTTTAAAAGGGACTATTTTGGCTCATTAAATATCTTAAATATTAGCTATTATTATTTTAAAACCGGTGCCTACTGCCCAGAGTTAGGTGGGATAGGCTCTAGCACCCCGCAACACTCGTGGAGGTAAGATAAATGTGTGATGATTATTTAAAGATTATTTAAAAAAAATATATAACTTATAAATGAATTGCCCATGGTGATTTTATGGGGAAAGTGAATATTTCCGGTCTTGAAAATTATCATTTTAAAAATGTCTATTATTATTGGCTGGCAAGCAATTAAGGGTGTTAGCTAGTTAGCAGGGATAGGCTCCAGCACCCCCGCAAGACTTGTGAGGGTAAGTGGTGTGAAAGATGAATGCACAAATTGTGTTATACTAGTTTTATATTAAAAAATATCCATAAAGAGTTAATATGATTTAATGAGCATTCTGTTATCTTTAACTTTAAAGTACTTTTGTGTGTATTCCTTCTTTCAGGTATTCTGCGTGGGCTTATGGTGTTTGGATGAGTACTGGTACTACAGCGTGTTCACACTTTTCATGCTAGTGGCCTTCGAAGCCTCATTGGTCCAACAACAGATGAGGAACATGTCCGAGATCCGCCGAATGGGGAACAAGCCTTACATGATCCAGGTGAATTGACCATGGCTGTCTTCAAATTCTCCATTTTCTAACATCGTGTACTCTTGGTAGGTTTATAGAAACCGCAAGTGGAGACCCATCTCCAGCGATGAAGTCATCCCGGGCGACCTGGTCTCCATCGGACGGTCTCCGCAGGACAACTTGGTGCCGTGCGACGTTCTTCTACTTCGTGGTCGCTGCATTGTGGATGAAGCTATGCTAACTGGAGAATCCGTCCCTCAGATGAAGGTGAGTTCAATTAATCCGTCTTTTGTAGAAGACATCGCCAATAACTTGGTGGTGTTTTTCAGGAGCCAGTAGAGGACTTGGACCCTTCACATATCCTTGATCTTCAGACCGATTCCCGGCTACACATCATCTCTGGGGGCACCAAAGTGGTCCAGCATAGTCCGCCTTTGAAGGCCAGTACTGGATTCAAGTGTAAGTAAACACACTTAGTCACTTTCATCTGTATTTTTGGGATTTTTTATCTTATTTTGTATCTTCTGTGAATAGCTGTAGACAATGGCTGTGTGGCCTACGTCCTAAGAACTGGATTCTACACCTCTCAGGTTCAGTCCTTCCCGATATTAGCGTCCATTACAGTCAAGAGTAGGGAATTGAACCTGAGACTCTTCTCCCCTGCAGGGTAAACTTCTGCGCACCATACTCTTTGGCGTCAAGAGAGTGACGGCTAACAACCTGGAGACCTTCATCTTCATACTCTTCCTCTTGGTTTTCGCCATTGCGGCTGCTGCTTACGTGTGGTTGGAAGGTGACTTTTGAGTTTTCAGATGTTTGGTATGTTGATGTTTTTTTTAAATTACGGTTTATGGTTCTTCTAGGGACCAAAGACCTGAGCCGGAACCGATACAAGCTCTTCCTGGAGTGCACCCTCATCCTGACCTCGGTGGTCCCACCAGAACTGCCCATTGAACTTTCATTGGCTGTTAATACGTCACTCATTGCTCTGGCTAAATTATGTAAGTGTCTTTTAATGGTTCTTAACTTATATTTTCGGAATTGAGTTGAATTGAATTCTTTTAAAATCTTAGTATAATGAGATTTAAAGCCTCATCATGAAGTGCACAATAACAACAACAGCAAAGAAGCAGCGGTTCATTGTTTGTCTTTTTCTTGCCACTTAGATGTGTTCTGCACCGAGCCCTTCCGGATTCCATTCGCCGGTAAAGTGGAAGTTTGCTGTTTTGACAAAACGGGGACATTGACAAGTGACAGCTTGGTGGTGCGAGGAGTTGCGGGCCTAAGGTACAAATTAGACTAATTTATGGCCTATTTTTGTATACAAGTCGACTCATTTCGACACAAAAATCATAGTGAATTTGCGATAATTGAGGGATTACTGTAATTAACTTCTATGAGAAAACAGTCCAATTTGTCCTTTGTCAATACATATAATTTATTGTTGGATATGAATTAAATTGTTGCATTTTGTTGACCAGGGAGGGGAAAGAAGTGATGCCCGTATCGGATATACCGGTAGAGACCCATCGAGTGGTGGCGACCTGCCATTCGTTGGTCACCCTGGATGACGGACAGCTAGTTGGCGATCCACTAGAGAAGGCTATGCTAACTGCTGCCGATTGGGCCCTCACTAAAGGTAATGTGATCCAAACCGAGACCTGCCATTAGTTGAAAATGAGACACGACTTGACCCGTCTTTGCGTCTTTCTCGTCCAGACGAAAAAGTCTTCTCACGTAGCATCAAGACCCAAGGCCTCAAGATCCATCACCGCTTCCATTTTGCTAGCGCCCTCAAGAGAATGTCCGTTCTGGCTTCCTACGAGAAGCTGGGGTCAACTGAACTCTCTTACATCTCCACGGTGAAAGGTGCTCCGGAGACCCTTAAAGCTATGGTAGGATACAAGGACCCCGTCTTCAATGCTGCCCTCGGAATTGCCTGTTGTAATCCCGCCTTGGCTTTTGTTGTAGTTTTCTGAACATCCTCAAAGATACGATGAAGTGCACAAGGAAATCTCCAGGGAGGGCGCCAGAGTGCTTGCTTTGGGGTACAAGGAGATGGGGCATCTCACTCATCAGCAGGTTGGTTCAGCAGCAAAATTGTCCAATTTTAAGATTTCTCTCGTATAAGCCGCCCCTGATGCACAAATTAGTGCGCATATAAGCCGTACCCTCGTTTCAGTCATTTTATTAGAGACAAAAGACGTAAATGCAAGAAAATATAATCAATTAATTCGATCTTTGGTTAGATGTTGATTCACTGCGACTCTGAAGGAACCCTAATGTCAGTATTTTATTTTGTAGGTCCGCGAGATGAGCCGCACTTCCCTGGAATGCAACTTGAACTTTGCCGGCTTCATGGTGGTGACGTGCCCCCTCAAAACGGACAGTAAAGCTGTTATCCGAGAGATCCAGGAAGCGTCTCATCACGTAAAATCCACCGCCCACACAATCCTCCTCGTTACACATTCCGTCAAATACCGACCCTCCCTGTCCCATCCGTCTCAGGTGGTGATGATCACGGGCGACAACCCTCTAACGGCGTGCCACGTAGCCAAAGAACTCCACTTCCTCCAAAAGGAGAAAACATTGATCCTACAATCTGTTAACGGTAAGAAAAACATTGCTAATGTTTAACAGCTAACACATTTGCTAAAACTGGTGTTTTCTTGTCACCCAGGCAACTGGCGGTGGGAGTCCATTGACGGCTCCGCCCACGAAGACCTTCCACCCGTGTCATCGGTCTCTTCGTTTGTGAGGCAGTACGACTTGTGTGTAACCGGGGAGGGATTGGCTAGACTCTGCTGCGATCCTCGGCTACTACACGCACTCTTGCCTCACATTCGGGTGTTCGCACGGGTTAGCCCGAAACAGAAGGTGAGGAATTGGGGTCAGAATCCAGCTGGATTTCATCACTAAAATCAATTATGTCAGGTTTTTGCTAGTGTAATAGAAAGGTATTTAGTGTATTGTAGCAAGAACCTCCAAATTATTATTTAAAATGAAAGAAAAGATGCTGTGGTTGATTTCCAGAACCAGTTTGGAGATCCCTGTATTCAAGCCATAGATAGCGTTGTTATCTTTTAAATGGAATTTCATTTTTTGTCTTTCTGGCAGTTCACAAAAAAACAGAACCCTTTAAACTCTGCTCTACCTCACATTTTAGTTAATTTAATTTTATTTCATCACGTATTAGCGAAATTTCTTAGTTCCAGTTGCAAATTACATTACAAAATACAGACACACAAGACATTGTAGACCTAGCTAAAAAAACTGGAGCCTGTCAATGGCAGCCAATGAGTTAAACAAGTGTCAAATATTCAAAGCAAGCCTCTTTAGTTTCATTCCGGCATTCACACTTGCTGTTTTCTGTCTTTTAAATTGAACATTTGTCTTTCAGGAATTTGTTATCACTAGTTTCAAAGGGCTAGGTTTTGTCACATTGATGTGTGGCGACGGTACCAACGATGTCGGGGCGCTCAAGCATGCGCATGTAGGTAAGATTGTCTGCCATAGGCCGGTCCATGTCATCGCTCTCTTTAGCGTTAGCGTCAATTCAATGTCTTCTCACGCAGGGGTCGCCCTATTGGCCAACGCCCCCGAGCGCATGCCTGAAAAAAGGAAACGAGGGCGAGAGAAGGAGGCGCCCGCTGTGGAATGCAGACCTTCGCCGCCGGTCAATTCCGGGGGCAAGTCCAGCTCCAGGGGGGCCAGGCACAGGATGATGGCGCAAAGAGAGGAACAACTAGCGGCGCAAAAGGTGCCCATTTCATTTCTTTAGCGACTTTACCACATAAACTAAATTAATGAGGAAGTGATTCTGAAACTTTAGTGAGTGACTCATAGAAATGCAGTCATTAGTCATTGTGTACAAAGGTTAAACAATATATTATCAATAGTAGTTGTATTTTTTTACCCCTGAAAATACAATTTAGATCAGGGATGGTGAACAACTTTGACATAAATAGCAAAAAAAAATTAAATGAAAGTCAGAAGCAGCATTTAAAAAAAAAATCTAAATCTGCCAAATAATTTTTAAAATATAATTATTTATTTTTAATGGGCCCTGTTGAATTTGAGGGTATTTTTTTATATTAGATAACTTTATTCATCCCGTATTGGGGAAATGTCAAAAGGGTGAGAATACAGACACAGTAAAAGACAATTTAGACAGATAAGTTAATTTATAAATAGATATTTAAATATATAAATAAGTAATTAAGTGTGTTGCTAGATACTTTATTTGATTGTGTCATAAAGTCCAAGTGTGTTATTTTTACAGGAGAGAATTAGTCAAGTCTTGCGGGAAATGGAAGACGATCAGGTTCAAATCGTCAAACTGGGCGACGCCTCCATTGCAGCACCCTTTACCTCCAAACTCTCCTCCATTCAGTGCAGTGAGTCCCAAATAAGAAAGATGTCATTGTTGCTGTGTTTCAGCCCCATAAATGCCTCTCTTTTGTTTTTGTCCATTTAGTATGCCACGTGATAAAGCAGGGTCGCTGCACTCTGGTGACAACATTGCAGATGTTTAAGATCCTGGCCCTCAACGCCCTGGTGCTCGCCTACAGCCAGTCTGTGCTTTACTTGGAGGGGGTCAAGTTTAGTGATTTCCAGGCCACCTTACAAGGTTTGCTATTGGCCGGATGCTTCCTCTTCATCTCGAGGTCAAAGGTGAGCTTTTGCTTTATTCGAAAAAAAAATATCCGTTCAATGCATGTCATTTTTTAATTTTCATTTTTACTTTGTTCCTCTTACTCAGCCACTGAAAACGCTGTCACGGGAGCGGCCATTACCCAACATCTTCAACTTTTACACTGTGTTGACGGTCCTGCTGCAGTTTGCCGTCCACTTCTGTAGTCTAGTTTTCCTTTACAAAGAAGCGCAGAGCAGAAGTCCGCCCAGGTAAGATCAAAAAAGCGGAAGCTCTCTACTCGTGCTGCTAAAATATCAACGTCCATTTTTCTGTACTTTGACAGAGAGGATCAGTTTGCGGACCTGTATAAGGAATTTGAACCCAGTCTCATCAACAGCACCGTCTATATCATGTCCATGGCTATGCAGATGGCCACATTTGCCATTAACTACAAGGTATATATCTAGCTTATCTTTTTTTAGTCTTTGTATTTATTAGAATTAAAATATATATAAGAAGAAGAATTTTGCACTCTGCTGCCTCTGTAAATATATATATATATATATATATATATATATATATATATATATATATATATATATATATATATATATATATATATATATATATATATATATATATATATATATATATATATATATATATATATATATATATATATATATATATATATATATATATATATATATATATATATATATATATATATATATATATATATATATATATATATATATATATATATATATATATATATATATATATATATATATTAAAGACACCAGATTTTTCTCGCTTCGAACAATGTTTTTTATATATATATATTTTTTTTTAATTCCAAGTACACTTCTGCATAGGATTTTATAGCCTTACAATACTGCCATCCAATGAGTAAATGTGCAATTACACTTTTTTTCTTGTAAAAAAATGCATTTTTTAACAACCATATGCCAACTTCACTGTTAAAATGGACCTCTATAATGTCGATGGCCAGAAATTAGTGTTTAATTGTATTGAAATTCCAACTCTTAATTTCTATTGCATTTTTTAGAAGGATCAACCCATATTTTTATTTACATTTGCTTCCATTGCATAGGGTCACCCATTCATGGAGTCCCTCAGTGAGAATAGACCACTATTATGGAGCATCGCACTGTCTGGCTTAGCCATTGTCGGCCTCCTCTCCGGTTCCTCGCCCGAATTCAACGAACAATTTGCCCTGGTCGAAATTCCCACTGAGGCAAGTCATCCATAAATGTTTTTTGTCCATTTACTGTGTGTTGTTTTTAGTTACATTCTCCTCTTTCCCCCCCCACAGTTCAAAATGATCATTGCCCAAGTTTTGGTGGTGGATTTTGTCGCCGCCCTAGCTGTGGACCGTGTACTGCAGTTCTTGCTTGGCAGAGGGGCATTGAGGCTGCCTTATTGAACACTCGAGTTTTTTTTGTTTTTTTTTAATGTACCCTAAAGGGAGACGGGAGGAGGGGTCTGTTGGCAGTACTATACACTGTCCAAGTCCAAACCATCCCGTTCCATTATTGTATTTTTGCAGCTCCAGATTTTTTTGTTCTCTTTTACTCGTGACCTCGTCCATCCCCGGCCACCAAGAGCAGTATTGAGAGGAGGGCGATACAGTGCCAGCAGTGGGACACGTTCCGACACACAAGAGGGGCATTCTCCAAGAGAACTAACGAACGGTTGTTGAGGTTTTTTTTTTAATTACGCTTCTCGATTTTGTAAAAAGACAAAAGACATCTCTAACGGACTTATAAAGACTGACAAATGGATGAGGTCTGCGAGCATTTGTTTTTCCCCTTAATTACAAAGTACAGAAAAAAACAGAACATCATAATCACTGCAGTCCAATTTGATTGATTCTGAGAAAAATGGTGATGCTGCGGAACAGAAAATAAAAAAGACAAACCTGCAACAATGGGGCTGATAACATATTATACTAAGTACTTTTCTGAAAACAGGCAAAATAATCTATTGACTGGATATTTTGTTTCCCTTAAAGTTAAATCTTAATTTGTTATTAAACAGCACCTATTCCAATCAAAAGAATGCAACTTCCAGCCAAACCAAGTGTACTTAACTAACTCGTACGACCTGTGTGCGCATATAGTATGCGACATGAAGGAAAACTTCATCTCCCATAATGCAGCGCTGCTCTAAACAAGGCGGTGCTGGTTATGCGCGCGATATCACCAAACATTTTGAAAGGAAAGATGGCGGAAGGCTCCTCGTTTGGAAAACAAAACAGGTTTGTTTTCTTTGCCTTCTGGTTTAAACTGCGTGTTTATGCTCATTTATAATAATAATAATAAATAAATAGTAGCCTTTTTAATGTCGATTGGCGTCACAGCGTCTGGTAACTTGATGTATTTTTTGTCGTTGTCGGGTGTGTCGTTCCGTTTTCAAATGTCGGTCAAGTTTAGAAAAACGAATGCCATTCACTATTAGTTCCAGGAATTGCATTAAAATAATTAATATTTCAATTGTTTTGCAGTCATGGTCCTGTCGCCGATGTGGAAACGACAAGTGAGGTAAGTAATTTACCGTTCTTTCGCTGGCCTACGAACAATTCGACTAACAGTCGAAGGAGAATGTATTGTTAAAAAAATTGCCTTTCAAAACTTTAAAATAACAGTCGAGCGTCACAAATTTCATTTTACTATTAAAAAAAACTTGATATAAATGACAACTTCACATCGACTCAATTGACTGTAGTGCATTTGTAAAGCATCCAGTATCACAAACTATCACTTTTCTTGACAGAAATCTCTTTATTTTAGTTTAAAATACCGATAAATGTATGTATTTTTTTCTTTCCTTGTGATTTTCCGGTCCAGCCATCATCCAAACGATGTCTATCACCCAGTGCCTCAGATGGGATACCCCCAGAAAAGTCACCCCGACTTGAAATACCGTCACCTGGCAAAGAAGCACCCAATGAAGAAGAACAACACCCGGACAAAAACGGCACAGAAAAGACTTTAGAAAGCAGAAAAGAACCTGAAACGTGTCTGCCGGTAAAAGCCATCGCTCGGAGGAAGTCGTGGAGAAGAGCCACCTTGTCGAGGCGGTCCCTGTCGGCCATTTGTAACCCCTATAAAAGTGAGGTGAACGTATTGCTCAATGGAATGATTGTATAAGTACTTTTTAACCAATGTGTGTGTGTGTGTTTTTTGTAGCTTTGTGTTCGGGTATCAGCACATCGTTGTCACAAGAAGATAGATTGGGTTTGTTGATGGAGTCTGCATTAAATGTAAGTTCAAAGCCAAAAAGAATTGCGCATTTGATAGAAATATTTAAAATATGACAAAATATTTTGCCCCCAGCTCTCCATGGATAGCCTTCGTAATTTGCTCCTGGACGTACCAGAATCGTCATCAGAATCATTTGAAAAACAAGGTAAAATACATGTTTTTATTCGCCAAATATTTGTCAAACTAAAAACCAATTTTTGTTCTTCTTTCAGCTAAAAAGCTGAAGAAAAAGTCAATTTCTTTAACCCAAAACATTAGCAGCCAACAACTGCCTCCAAGGTAATTTAGATTTATTCGTTTAATAAGATTTTTTTTTTACTGTGTTAATTGTCCTAAAACCTGCTTTCAGGACCGGCGATTTCAAAGTGCGGGGTGTACATTTGTTCCGAAATACCATTGACAGGTTGGCTTGCGTCAAAGAAGAATATTTTTTATGCACAACACTTCTTTTATTGACGCTTTGCTATGTTTTAGGATTCAAGCTGAAAGTCATTCCTGGGAAAACCTCTCTGAAAAACACAAGATTCTGGCAGAAGAGTTGGAAAAGTAGATTACTAAAATATTAGCGGACAAAAAATGGTGCAAACCATCCATTTGAATCTTCATTTTTGTCGTAGGAAACTTGCTGAGAAACAAAAGAAAGTCATCTCATTGGACCACGAATGCGTCAAGCTGTCTTCGCAATATGGGCTCATCCGGACCAAACCGGACTACAGTGGCCTGTTAGCTAAACGACGGTCCATGCTAAACGCGGTTGCGACTTTTGTACGTATGCCATTTTGGACCACGTCTTATTGCATCGTCATGGTAACCTTGTGTTTTTAAATCCACAGGTGGACACTCGGTGTAAATTCAATCGAGAGCTTCAGTCTGTTAAGGAGGTGTCTCAGTTGATGGTGAAGGAGATCAGTGGAAAATTGGGTAATTATGTGTATTGTGTTATTTTTTATTTTTTTGTGTGTGTGTGGAGGAAAACATGGCCGTGTTTATGCCAAATTATTTTTTTCACTGTTATTGTTAATGAGATAGTAAGGGGAATTATTTTAATTCTACTTAGGTTTTTAAATGTATTATGGCATTTTAGTGTATGTAGTATTTGACGCTCATAGTAACTCACATTTTTTTTTCTCTTTCTTTTTAGCTGCGCAAGCAGGATTTGAAGATCATTCTCCCAAAGTTATTTTGGACCTGATGATGAGCCGTTGTACTTCCAACACAACAACAAAGTCACATTAAATTAAGGCAAGCCCACCATTGTACTAAGTTTTTGTAAATTTCTATTTACAGTATTTTCTTGGTAGGCATGTTTTTTTTAATGCTATAGCATTGCGCTCAAATACGTTTGCTGTAATTGACACGGTTTTCCAGCGGGTGGCAGTAGCTCTCTTGCAAAAAAAAAACATCGTTCAAAGCTAGAAAAATCTGGTGTCTTTTAAGAAATGCCCTCTACATCCC
Organism: Stigmatopora nigra; assembly: GCF_051989575.1. Classification (NCBI taxonomy): domain Eukaryota; kingdom Metazoa; phylum Chordata; class Actinopteri; order Syngnathiformes; family Syngnathidae; genus Stigmatopora; species Stigmatopora nigra. Next base: position 1,631,318 of record NC_135522.1, read on the forward strand.
CTCGCATATACAAATAATAAATAAGTAGCCTGAACGTTAACAAACAAAGCTGTACTATTCCGCCGTTATTGTAGGACTTTTTAAAAATTATTTACTCAATTAAATTTCTAAGTAACTATTTTTACTCATCCCAAAAATAAATTAACTGGTTATATTTACATTTCGATTCACATTGCGCATAATATGACCTTTTGGTACAGTCTGACATGTGGATGTCAGGTCTTAATTATAATTAGGCACTCTAATTATTTGCCCAAATAAAATCATGAACTTGAATTATTTGAATTTCATAGTATTTAAAAAAAACTGGTTATAATTACATTTTAGCTCATGTACCCCATAATATGACCATTTGATACAGTATGACATGTGGATGTCATGTTTAAATTATAATTAACCTCTCTAATTATTTCCCCAAAAACACCCTAAAGTTAGATTGTGTTTTAATTTCCTAGTATTTAACCCTTTAATGCCTTATGACTAAAACACATTATTATTCCCCTTCTTAGAAAGAAAAATATGTCCATTAAAGGGTTAAATGTGATCCCCAGCCAGGGTTAATGTACTCTAAAGATCCATGAATGAAGCAGAGCTCCCCTCAGTTTACCCATTTCCGTCTCTGGCTTGACGGCGCTCCTCCTCGCTGGAGCCCGTCGACTCTTTTCTCTTTCGGTCGGTGCTGCATCTATTTCACTTCATCAGTGTCCCTTGACCATTGAAGAGAAAGCCCCTCCCCCCACGGTGACTCACCCCCCACCCCATCCCTCGCATTCGGCTGGGTCACCGATGCAGAACGAAGCTTTGACATTGTACCAGTCAGTCAAAAAGCTTTGTTTGCTATCACTCCTTAGCTCTCTCGGGGAAAAAAAATGCTCGCTAATTAATGTCCCGGTGTTAATTTGAAAAGGGGGTGTGGCCTCCACACCCCAGGAAAAATAAAATAGAGAGAGAGAGGCCATGTCTTTTTTAGCTGTCGAGTGTATGTGGTGATGATCTTGAATAGAGCAAGGGTGACATTTTCAGTGGGGTGGTGTTCAAGGGGCTGACAGGACAAGAGGGAAAAGACGAGTAGGGTTTGTGACCGTGAGAGTTAAGGGGGGGAGGATGGCCGAGGACGGCGCGCAGCGGGAGAGATCGATTCTTATTTAGATGAAAATGAGCCTTGATGCTGCCGAGGTGAAAGGAGGGCACCTTAAGCATCCAAATGAATGGGAACTTTTTACAGAAATCATCCTTAAATGGATGGACAACAATCAAAACAAAAGGGTATACTTTTTTGCGATGCCATTTTTTAATTTAGGCAGTTAAATGCAATTATTTGGGTGTAAAGTGGGTAGTCTTTACAGTGTTTTATTCAAAAGGGAGGGTAAAAACACTTGGGGTGAACCACAATGACATGTTTAGGTTATTTTTTGTTGTTTTTTAATGTTGGGGCTCATCTTTTACAGTGGAAAAATGGAAAGTTTGTTTTAGAAGAGTGGAGGGTGTTTGACTAACTGTATAAATATAGACACCCCGATTGAAATGCCATTATTTTCAGGTATGTGTCAAAGTGGCGGCCCGGGGGCCAAATCTGGCCCGCCGCATCATTTTTTGTGGCCTGGGAAAGCATAGATGTATATTAAATTTCCTGATTTTCCCCTTTTTAAATAAATGTCATTTTTTAATACATTTTTTCTGTTTTTAGTTATTAAATAATTTTGTAAAATCTAAAAAAATATATAAAGATAAAAAATAAACATTGTATTAGATATATAGAAAACTGAATATTCAGGGATTTTAATCTATTTATTAAAAAATAAAATCTAAATAGTATATCTAAATGGTCCACATGAAAGTCCAACACCATTGTGCTAACATAGGGCCACTTACTCTCCGTATTATAGTTATTATTTTTTAATAACTTGATTTGTAGCTTCTATGCGACTTGAATAATGTAAAAAAATATATATTTTTTCATAAAAACCCAACTAGTAAACTGAGTAGATGCTTATACCCCGGCAGCATAAAAGTATTGGGACAAGCTCAATTCCAATTTCATTGGCTGCCAAGTTGATAAAGAGCACCGGCAACCACTTGATAGTAGTAGCATTGTACTATTACCGCTATTAGCATTTAGCCTATTCCTTATACTCGCTGTCTCCGGTTTGAGATTGATTAGCCCCAGATTGGCGTGGACTGATGCGCTGGGAGTCAGCATAAAGCGCCGCCCGCCAGTTTGGTGGCGACGTACCTTATGCACACCCATCATCTCGCCGTGGCGTGCGTATCCGGCCCGGGCGGCCCGCGTCGGCCTTTTCCCTCACGCCATTCGTCTTGGAAGGCTGTCTCTCCGATGTGAGTGATAAACGGCAGCGGAATTGCCCAGTTGGCAAAAAAACAGACACAAGGACACTCGTTTTTTTTTTTTTTTTCAATCTGTGCCGTCATCATTTTTAAACGGGACGCCATGGTTTTTTAGTTGCTTGTTTTGATGCGTTGCCTTTTGACTAATGTAAATTTGAGCGCTTTGGCATTATCAGATGGCTATTTTCTTTGCGTTCAGCTCACTGAGCAGAAACAGATTATTGAGGGTTTATATTGATGCGCCTAATTAGTACCCTTCTCGATTGTCATCAACACATTTTTTTGGTGTACTTTACACTATTTTCACCAGTCAAAGATGTTTACAAAATGCACGACCGGCCTCATTTTAAAATATCTTCAATTCAGTTTAGATTCTGTTCCATTTCTCAGATTTAACATTAAAAAATATCTTTCTTTTACTGCCAATGAATGTAAGAAACTAAATTTACTTATTTAGCTTTAGATAACTTTAGAAAAAAAATCTAATATAAAAGAAGCATCTTGACTGTGATTTTCTTTACATTTTTTCAAGTTACAAGATTTTTTTTAGGTTTTGGAGAGTAAGTATTAGTAGTTTAAATGATTATATGTCTATATATTACTGCTGTTTATCGTGATAATCACATGTAGTCTGTTTTTAGCTTCCCATTAATGTTGGGACACCCCTCATTTAGATATAATCGCAATTACTGTCCAGGATTAGATGGTTGTCAGGTGGAATCTACAAAGTAGAGCACATTTTCTATCCTTCTTTATGCTGTTGAGTCAATTAATTGGTTGGAGGCTCAAACTGATGACATCATAAAACATTTATTAACTGTAGAGGTGACATTTAAGTGACGCTTTACCATTCTCAACAAAACCGTTAGGCCGTACTACAGTCTAACCCCGCTGTACAAAGACACCTCGCTATATTATATCTCTTGCTAGCAATTATCATATGTAAAATCCAACAAAAAATGTCATGTTTACAAAAATATACAGATCTGTACATGTTTTTATTGACTTTTACATGGGAAAATGGTCATTGTTTATGTTTTTTCATTCATTTTATTTCAAAAAACGTATTTGTAGATACAGATTTTGCTTTGAAAGTCAGCTTTTTACTGCTTTTGTAAGTGTATGGGAATTTCCAACAGGAGGGGAGCCTAATTTGGAATAGCATAGAGGGCACAGTATTTAGCTATTTGTGCCCAACTGGCACTAAAGAGACTTGTAAAGAGGTGATAATGGCCCAATGCTTAAAGCAAAAGTAAAAGTGGCCAACCTTTGACATGAGTAATGGACATTTGGCAGGCCCTCATTGTCATGCCAGTCACTGGCCATTACGCTTTCACTTACGTTATTTATGGCAGCGTCTTCTTTGTCAAGCACATTTGCATGTGTAATTGATATTTAATTATTTGTCGTTCTGGGCAAGCTAGGGCTGTTTCCCATGTTGAAGGAAAACGGACACTTGTTGGTCAAATTTGTACTATATTATGTGGTTATTAACACACTTATCTTTGCCTTACTGTACATTAAATTGGTTGTTTTTGCATTTTTAGTTTGATTTAATTAAGGGACAATGCATATGAATGCATGAATAACCATGAAAACTAATTTCAGTGATACGTTTGACTTATTTAGTGCATATTTTTTCTTTGTTATATATTTTTAATTGCAATTGATTATTTTCTTTTATAAAAAGATGGTGTCCACGTACTTATACATCCCATTTTTGTTCATGTAGTCTGGAATATTGTCATATATACAGGTGAGTTATTCTACATGTGAATATTTTATTGTATGTTTAACTTTGCATTTTATAGTCCAGTGCAGCTTAAAAGTCAACAATAGATGCATGGGTCAAAACGTGAGTATTTTTTATTGTATTTTGAACTTTGCAGTTTATAGTGCAATGCATCCTAATAGACAACAATAGATATTCAAAAGAACTAGAATATTTTTCAATATTATTGTTTACGAAATGCTCTCAGCATGTGATAATTAACCCTCTTTTAAATGTCCTGTATTCTTTTAAAAAAATAAATAGAATTCACCTGAAGTCTGGCCACTCATCCCCATCACCCCCATTGACGGCACCCCACGTCCAAACCATTTAACCACCGCCATTGTCAACCCCCCCAAAACGGGTTAACAACACGAATAGTATCGCCCAACTATATGACTGAACCTATTGATGACGTCAGCTGGTAAGCATGTGTAACGCCTGCCACGAGGGCGTCATGATTTTTCACCTGGTCGAATTATACGTCGACCCCCAATGGGTCGCTTTCCCCCTAATGTTAGGCGAACATAATCCCCCCTGTGTGAAAAAGTAGTCGTCGGGGAAGTGGACTTTTTGCGTCGTGGCGTCGCAAGTGAGTGGAAGAAGCCGAGTTCGTCGACCCACCACCGCCGAGTATATAGTAGTACATCCCACATATTCGCGCGACAGTCAGCAACAACAATGGCCAAGCGTAGTCAGTGGCGGTAGGAGCGCTGTCTCTCGCTCACGTCGGAGTCTTCCCTCCCCGCTTTTCGCTTCGAATTCCCCCTTCTCGTCGGCGGCGAAAAAGCAACGCGTAGGAATCCATCTCGGTATTTTTTTATTTTTATTTTTTCCCCTGTATCTACTTTTCATCACCGCACCATGTTCGAGGGACCGTGCGTTTGCGTCCCCGCTGCTGCTTCTTGGCCGCTGGGTTGCAGCTACTAACCTAGCTGCTTTTTCACTCGGTGTTTACCGTCGTTTCTCGTCGCTTTTTTAACCAAAAAGCGCACGAGTGCGTTAGGGTATCGGCGTTGAGTATTTTACCACCACTACAATTCTCCCTAGTTCGTAAAAGAAGCTCGTTTATATGTTTGTCGCGGAAACTAGTTGACGGGCTAGCTAACAAGCTAGCTATTTGTGTTAGTGTGTGTGTGGGTGTGCGCGTGTGTGTATTCGCCCAAGGAAGGAAAACGCCGAGTTTTCTTTCTTTTTTTTTTTTTTTGTTAACAAAGTATGGATGACCAGACCAGGATGCTGACGGGTCTCACCGGACTTGGTGGACTACAGCCGGGCGATGTAGGGGACCCGGACTCGGTTCGGAAACAGCAGTCCCTCGGCCAGCCCCAACAAGACATCGGGGATATCCTACAGCAAATAATGGCCATCACCGATGAGAGCTTGGACGAAGCGCAGGCCAGGTAAGAAAAGCGGCCAAGAGCCATTTTCTATCACTATTCAACCCCCTTGTGTTTAAACCAGCATAATTCCTTCCCCCCTATAAAGAAAATCGCAGTTCTACCGCGATAATCGATCAACTTTCTGCTAAATGATCCAAAAGCGTCGCGACGTTTGCTTGCATTTTTGTTTTAGTACCGTGAAAAAATAGCCAGGCGGTTCTTTGTTACTTGAATTGCGCTCGACTGTCTTTTGAGTTCAGGGAAAAAACGCTGTGCTAATCGTAGGAAAGCAGTATTATATCGTTTTTGTTTTGGGTTGTTTTTACTTGGGAAAGTTAGAGCTTTCTCTGGTAGACAATGCTTATGGAACTGCTAATGATGTTCTCGACTACTTAAACTGCACTTGTATGGCTCATATAACTGCTTCATTACATTACAGCAGTAGTAGTAGTAACAACATTTTAGGGCCTTTTATTAACCCCTAAAACTCCCAAAAATTCTCCCCGCGAAGATAACTGTCAAGTAAATATAGTTGTTGTCTCCATAAATATATTTTTCCTCCCCCATGTAGGATAGCTAGTCTGCAATCTTAAAAAAAAAAGGTTTGATAACGGCACCCCATCCCTGTTTCCGCCTAATGAGATTTGTCTAATTGCACCCCAACGTGTCTGAATAGCGTTCTGCATCAATTGATCGTCGATGTCATTATCCGCCGAAATGCAAATGAATGCGGGGGATTACTCAATTGGCCACCGTAGCTCGTCGGAAGCTCCCCCGCGATGACAGCGACCATTCATTCCTACCACTCCTCGTACGGCGGGGGTATTCCGCCGTTTCCATTCTTCTAGGCGAGCGGCGGCGGCGACCACTCGTGCGCCATGTGGCCTAGGGAGCGTAAGGTCAGCCTTTCAGATAAAGCCGCCGCTATCTCAACAATAGCGAGGCGTCCACTCGCAAGACCGCGGCCGCGCGGCGTGATGTGTCATTAGCTAGTGATTTTCCACCCAACATTTGACCACCTGGTTCTCTTAATTAATTCACTCCCCTTTCACTCCGCCCCCCCTCCCTAGTGTTCATCCTTTTCATTGTGTGCCGGGTGCAATCAATTCTCCTATAATGTGTACGCGAGTGCAGCTGTCCGCAAATCGAGTTTCTATTAATGAGGTGGTGTTGAGGGGGTTGAAACGATGCTACATGGCCTGGCGCGCGCTCAGGCGCTTGGGATTGTTTGTTTTTCTTACCTTTTTCCTGCTAGTGCAAGTTTGAGAAAACAGACCGGGCAGGCCGGCGTTTCGCCCTTTCCCCTCCTCGTAAATATTTCGACTTATCCGAGACCAAATAATAGTCCCCGGCTTACAAATAGATGCAATTAGAGTGTATGTAACAGGCTAAACAGGTTGCAAAATATACGGTGTGTAACTAAAGGTGTGTCTGCTTAAACCTTATATTAACGCCCAGTTAAGTGTGGTTCCACAAAGATGGTAAGGTTTTTCTCTTTGCGCTCGTTGCTAGTAATCGGTATTTAATCGATAAAGACGTCTATTGGATAAAAATATTCATCCATTGTACTGTGGGTGTTTGTTTATAGTTGACAACCTGACTAGCTTGAGCTAGATGCTAACTAGCTTCTCTTTATTTGGGTTGGGCTAATTTAAAAATTATGTTTTACCTTCTGTTACTAAGTTAACTTCAAAAATAGTTTCTAAAAACTTTGTGATAGAGTTGGGAGTTTTTATTTTAGGAATATAAACGATAGCAAAGCCCGGTAATGCAACTTTTAAATATTTTTAAGTGAACAATGAACATTTTAAGTTCTAATTCTAAAGTAGACTTGCAATAAGTGAAAATAGTTGACTTATTATTTTTTCTAAGGCCTCCGTTCAAATAAAGTTTTGCATTGATTCTCAAAGTTGGTTGGTATTTCAGGTAAAAAGTTTGGTAAGGACTTTGCTACATTTGATTGTCTTCCATGTTTTCCTTTTCAGTTGCACAAAGATGGCGGCCACATTCAAATTGTCGTCTTTCCCATTTTGATAGTAGGCTACGACCCAAAACGGTAGAATAATATCAACAAAATAGAGTTTAGCGCTTTTTCAAATCAGGATAGTTTGGCCCAGTTTGTTTTTCCAAAATGGCCGACTCCTTTCCCAAACGCCATGGCGAAACCGTGTTGTCGCCGCCGTCGTAATTCTTCAAGTTTGACCCTCCAAAGTTGGGACGGGGGGCGTTCGGGGCAACGCAAGAAGTTTTTGGTTGCCCTTCGGCTTACACCCTGCTCGCCCCGCGCCCTCATCCTCTCGCCCGACCCCCGCCCCTCCTGTCACCATATGTTTAGATGCTGGCCAGAAGATTCGCCGGCGCATTGGGGTGGATCAGACGAGCCCACGGAGGGAGGGAGAGCAGGGGGGGGCACGGCGGGGGGTGGCCTGCCAGTCAACTTCCAGTACAGGTCAGTACAGGACCGCATGACCACCTCCTTCTCCCCCCCCCCCCCCCCCCCACCCCCTCCTGCTCATCCCCTCCATTCTGATGGCAGCCCACCCCCCCAAAAAAACTCAAATCCAGCCGTGATTAAATAAAAAAATAATAATAATAATTGAGAAGTCGCTTCTGTAGGGTCGAAAAACTCGGAACAATTCAATCGCGACATCCTCGGGAATCATTTTCCCATTTGGACTCGTGACGCCGTGTTCGATAAGACGGACAATTAGTGGACAAATTGGAGGAAAGTGAATGTGCAAAGTTTGGGATAATTATAGGCTTTCAAAAGACGGTTTTACCACAATGGCCGACATAAAGTAAGGTCATTTAATAAAAGCTAACATCGATATTGTAACTATTTAGACAGCCGCCAGTGCATTTAAAAAAAAACATTTCCAAGATAAAAATTTAATTGTATAATGACATGTAAGTCCGCAAATATTAACAACAACAAATAAATAATCAATAAATAAGTAGTCTAAGTTAGATTAGAATGAGTTCCGTGTTTTTGAAGATGTCAATGTATAGTAAAGATAAATAAATAATCAATATATAAGTCATAGATAAAGAAGTAGTCAGTCAAATATATAAGTACTACTTTAACCCTAACCCTCATCAACCCGGGGCCCCATTTTTATAAAAATATATAATTAAACTCAACTGTAAAATATGATGGCGTTTTCTCTAAAAAAGTTTACTCCAGTAATTCATAAAATCCAGTTTACTTTACTCGATATAATCCTTGATTTTTTTTTTCCCCCTGGTATGGAGTTTTTTTGCCACGTGGCCTTTCAAAACTGGAATTGGTGTTGTGGTCAGGTGGAGCCAAGTCATATTCATTTGTGGTCGTCTTGAATGTGCCCTTTTCATGGAAAACATGGCGTCATCATCTTCAGTCCGTTCGTTCGTCCGTGCTCATCGCATCCCAAAGTCATGTGTTCCTTCATGTCAAACTGCATTTTTTTCTGATTTTAAAACGTTTTAATGAATCTGATGCCTGCTTGGAAGTCTTAATAATGTGAAATTAATTTGTTTTTTGGCAATTCCTGCCTTCCCATTGGAAAATGTTTTGATGTCTTATAACAGCCAATAGCAACGTATGTAGTATATATTTGTATAACAGAAATTATCCTAGTACAAAAAAGTGTATTTATATTTACACTAGTGAAACTAAGTTAGCTTAATAGCGATAGCATCAAAGGAAAACAACTCAGTTTATCACATTGGAATATTTTTGGGAGTAGTTTGGTATGGTTCATGTATTTAAATGTAATTTGTTAGTACAGTAATCCCTCGAATATTGTGGTTAATGTAGACTAAACATGGCCATAATAATTGAAAAAAATGCAAAATAGGATTACCCTTATTATAACATTTTTTGCAGTTTTGAGTCATAGTAGGTTTGTGTAGATTTTTACATTTTTATGAACTTTTAAAATAATGAATAGCAGAAAAAAATCAAAGTGAATTTGCGATAATCTATCTATTTTGTGCCACCAAATTTATTTGCAAACAAACTTTTCTAATAACCATATTATACAGCCTTATCGCTACATAGCTTCATGACAAATATGTTAAAAAATACTTAGCATGTACTCATTTTCCCTCTTTGATACATTTCCCAGGTTTCAGATCGGACCAAAAATCAGTTGATCCAACTCCAATCCAAAAATATGCCAATCAGGACACCCCTTAACATTTTTTGCAGGAAAACCCAAAAGCCAGGAAGCAATATGATGACTCAAACCCAAGGTTAACCCCCTTCTACTCCCCCCAATTCCAGCTGCAATGGTTCGACCAACAAAATCCAAATCTGTAACTCATTAGCCATGGGGGCTCCTCCACTTGGCCTATACAGCGCTCATCGCTAAAAATGACATCATTGGCAATGATGTGTCACATATCTTTTCAAAAAAAAAAGAAAAGAATGTCACAGAGCCCTTTTGAAATAGTCGCACATCTGGGCTAGACTGGAGTGAGTTTTAAGTAGAAGAAGACGTGGAACAACTCGAGATGGTGGGGGGGAGGTCTTAAATATATTATTCTGTTTTGTGCATGTGTGTGTGTGTGTGTATTTTTTCTTCCTTTTTTTGATTTTTTTTCCTTTGTGTTGTGCAGGAAGCATGCCCTTAACTGTCACAGAATGAAGCCAGCCCTGTTCAGTGTTCTCTGCGAGATCAAAGAGAAGACAGGTGAGTTTCCACTTGGCTCGTTTCCCTTTTATTCCGACTTGAAACCCACTTTTAGAGCTGCTCCAATGGCGCCTTCTTGCCTACAATAATGGTTTCCTTTGAATCCCAGCTGTACTTCCTTCCTGGCCAATAGACGGCGGGATGGGATTGTTTTGTTTTTTTGGGGGAGATTAGAATTTGTGGAGGTGTTTTGGTTCTTTGGGAAAATGTGGCTGTGATTAGCAGGAGTGCTATGTGGGTATTTGTGTAATGAAACTGCCGTTGTGTATTGATTTAAATGATAAAATGTTCATATTTTAGCTTTAGATTTTAAAGGGAATTGACTTGAATGGAAAAAAGTGATTTAAAAAATATAATCGAGTTGTTCTGTTTTTCCATAAACATGTTTTTAATTTTTAAAATTGTTTTTATTCCGGAATAAAATGGAAATAATGATTCATTATTAAAGGTTAGTATGTAATCTTTAGCTTTTTAAAGGAATTTACTAAAATGGGAAAAATGTGTTGTAAATTGTAATTTTTCTGTTTTTCCATGAACATATTTTTAGTATTTAAGTGTCTTTATTCCGGAAAAAATAGAAATAATGATTAATTATAAAAGGCCTGTATTTAATCTTTAGCCTTTTAAGAGTATTGATTTAAATAAAAAAGAGTGCTTTAAATTGTAATTTTTCAGTTTTTACGTTTTTAAGTTAAAATCGTCTGTATTCTAGCAAAAAATAGAAATAGTGATTAATAATAATAATTTTGGGACACCTTTTAGTTGCTTAATCCAAATCGATCCTCAGATTTATAAAACAATTCTCCAATTCTTGCATAATCTGGGCGCCAAATCCCCACCATTTGTCTACAACAAATTGATCCCAAAACAAATCTACGTCCGTTATTGCTTCTCCGTTAGCGCATTCTAGCGTCTCCACACGCTATTTTCCCATTCCCTCTTAAAACCCCGCCACTCGCCGCAATTATAGATCGCTAATAAATTGCTCTGCGTATCAATGCGGCGTGCGGCTCAACTCCATAAAGTCCAAAGAGCGCCTAACCCTTTCCCCCCCGTAATCTCGCCACAAATGCTCGCCAGTATTTTACGGAATTCGAGCCAAACGGTCCGGCTATCCCCATCTCGTTAGCTATTCCGGTCAGCTATCTGACAGACTAAAGCGCGCTTCAAAGGACGGTTGGCAGATTGATGCTCATGGTACTACGGCGAATGGGTGGGATTTGGAATCCCCCCCCTTGCCGTATCTCTTTGCCGTAAGAAAAAAAAAATGCTCTTGTTCAAATACAATTTGAAAAGGCTGCAGCGCTCGCCGCCCGCCCGCCGTGGCCCTCCTCTGTCAATAATGTATTATTGCTCTCTGGTGATTGGAGAAAAGTACAGGCTAGGCTTGAGCGAGTGAGTGGGGCAGGCAGGCAGGCAGGCAGGCAGGGTACAGCGTTTGTTTCCCTGGCAACCGCCGCTCTTATTTACCCTAATGCCATTCACTTTGATTTTCACATTTACTCTCCAGGCTGGCTAACTAGGGAGATGCTTTCTTAGTATTGTACATGCCAATGTAGTTTATAGGTTAATTTCAAATTGTGTTTGTAGTATAAGAACTTTTTATGCAGGGATTTTTTTTAAGTATTTTTTTTTGTAAAATCGATGTTATTTTAGCCATTTTGGGTCTAATTTGGATCGTCTTGGTCACTGGTAGCAGACAAAAACCTTAATTGCTAATATTGTCATGCTTTAAACATTTTCTTTTCACCCTTTTCTCTATATAAATATAGCGTGTCAGCAAGCAATGTAACCAGAAAGTCAATACAGCGACATCTATAGAATCTTGAATTTAGTGCACCAACTGATTGGCCACCCCGTCTACTTAGGAATTTTTTTTAGACCAAAATTAACCAAAATCCTGCTATTAACCACAACAGACGTCCAATTCATTCAACATTTTTTTAGGCCAAAAAATCAACTGTCCTGACTTTGACGCCCTACACTAGCATCTCTGAATATTCTATGCAGTCTATTACTATTATTATTTCTCTTTTTTCAGCTACTAACATGCAGTTGTCAGCACATCCCCGTAAACGGCGTATTTCTCTCTCTCTCTCTCTATCTCGTGCAGTACATACAGTACCACGTACGGCACTGCGTTGGAAGGAGGATAAAAGCAAAGTGGGTCTTTGGGTCTATACTCACTCCTCCTGATTCCTTCCGCCTTGTCCTCCCTCTCCTTTCCTCTCTCCTTCCTCACCCTCACTCCCTTTTCTTGAAAGAGAAGACTCGCTTTGAACTCAGGGCTTTGATATGGTAATGTAATGGAGGAGGGGGGGAAGGAGGGCCGCGAGGGGGGGAGGGGAGGGGGGGAGGCGACTGGGTGAATTCCTCCGAGTGCTGCAGTTGGTTAGATTGTTTTCATTGTAAAGGAAATGTTCTGCGCAAATGCCAGTGCCCCCTTTTTCGGCGTTGTAGTCGTCGCGGCGAATCAAACGGCGGCGTGAAACCCCATCCTCTTTTTAATAGTTCATTAAAAAACACGGTAGAGGAAAGTAGGCGGGACATAAAACCATCACAGGCAACTCTTGTTCAGTTCTCGTGGGCATTTACTGTAAAAATAGATCCAGTGTAGCGAGCGCTATAGCTAAAAAAACAAGGCAAAAAATGTCCCATAAGCCACTGCGGGGTGGGATTAGCCTCAGAAGTTTTTCTCCTTTGGTTTGGGCATTTTCTAGCTAGTGTTTTATTTATTTATATGTATTTTTTGTGTGTGTGGTAACCAAAAACAAGGGCCGTCAATCAACGTTTTTTTCCGTCGCAAGCCTCCAGTTCCTTTTATTCCACGTGCTAAGATTGGCAATTTATTTCCTGGCGTGTTTTTTGAATAGGCCTGGAATTGTTTTTTAGCAGGAATTGATTTGACAGCGTGCACCTGGGAGACAACAAGACATATTAAGTAGCTCCTTTTGGTTTCTTCTCCCCCCGATGGACGTACATATGTATATGACAGTGTACAAACTTATTTTTATTTATAGAACCTTTTTAGAGGGCACTTATTTGGCCTATGAGGCAATCCAGTTTGACTGGGAGGGTTGGTGGCGCTGGTGCTTAAAATAGATTGGATGTCAGTTGTTGTTGATGGCGTGTAGTGTGATAAATAATATACGAAAATAAGCTAAAATTAAGAGTTATTGAGGTCATATTTCAGTTTTTTGTTGTTGTAATTTTGTTTTTATTGACATGATATTCATGTATACTTTTTTATTGTGAAAAATTAAAAATACATAGAATAATAATTAATCATTTTAGGAAAAAGATATGGCATCCATTTTGATTAAATAGTTAATAATTAATATTATTCATTTTAATAGTCTAGACTGCATGCACTGAAATGTAATGTTCACTGTGTATATTATGATAGAATTTATTTATATATATTTTTTAATCATAAATAAAAAAAAATTCTAAAAAAATAATAAAAAAGGCTAATATTGCTATTGCGATAAATTAAAATATATTTTTTTTCTTAAAAATTAGCCCATCTTGCTATAAAATGTGAAGTTTTTGCAGTTTTTACGCTCAGGTTTGACTTAAGTCGGTTTGTTTATATTTTACTGTCTTTGTATGAACCATATAAGCAATACATTAAGTTTTTTTTATCAGTTAGCATTAGCACTCCCCGTTTATTCCCAGCAGTCGTCGCGGCATGCTACACAATACAAAACTATTCCCCTCACCAAATGGCCCCAATTAAATGTTAATGGAATTGCAGCAAGATTGTAAAAAAAAAACAAAAAAACAGACTTCATTAAGCAACTTGTTTATTCCCAAAGCGCTTCATTCGTTTACACTCGCCCAACTTTCAAAGTGTTGACTCCACCAAGTCAAAACAAACGTCTTATCTTATCTTGAACTCACAAACATTCGACTTTCAAGTGTAATGTTATCCCTTTTTCTAATGCCTTTTTATTTATTTATTTATTTTTATCATCAGCTTTTGCCTATTCATTAAAAACCCGGCTGAATCCAGGGGCTCATCAAAGCATGTTAATTATTACAAGTCTTAAAGACATCCATTTAGTAAAAGCTATAAAATGTTATTGTTGTTGTTAGGACCCAATGCCCTATCATTGTTATTATATATATATATATATATTTAAGCCCCGCCCCCTCTAGTCCTGACATGGACCAATTCTGATCTTCTTAATGATTTTTTCTCAACAAAAACTCGATTTATATTAATGTAATGCAGCCGAGTGGGATTATCTCATTGCTTTTTTTTCTCACTTGAGATGCGTAGTGTCCTGTCACTCAACCAATCGAAGCCCCCACCTTGCTTTCGCCAGAGAATGGAAAAAAGATGGTGCGTGTTGGTGGCGATGGGGGCCATGGGGGCCAACTTGGGGGGGGGGTTGTGCGCCAGTGATACAAGGAGATTGATGAGGCAGTAAGAGCGGGAGTAATTACTCCGTGTCCATTTCCCAAGCCAGATTGGCAGACGGCTAATATCACACAGACCCCTGGCCCTGACAGACGCATCAGCGGAATCAAACCCCCCCCTCCCCACACAGTCAAAAAGCTGGACAGACCACCACCGCCACCCCCCAACTTGAACCAAGGGGGAAGGAAGCTAGCCATCTCAACCTTAATGGCGTGTGTGGGCTAGCCGGCTTTCCCATGTGGCGTTATTCCTGAAGGAATTGGACAGGACGCCTGTTTACTGACAAGACTGTCTGGACACCGAGGACATTGTGTCATGGAGATGGTTCTTGTGTTTTGCTCATGTCAATTGGCGAATGTGTTTTAGACGAGGTGGCAGTGGCGGGCAGTGAATTCGTTAGTGTGGTCGTTAAAGGTTGGTTTGATATGTTTTGGAAGATCTGGAATTGGTTAGCGTTGTTGTTTTGCTAGCATTTAGCTATGTATTTAATATGATGTAATATATGGTCGTTTGGTGGCCACTAGGTGGCTTTGTTATTGTCCTACCTGTTTGGCAAATGCTCATATTTGGCTAGAAATGTATTAAGATGCGACAAAAAAATGGTGGACTTTTCATTGTTATTTTTTTCTGGAACAGGGCGCTTGTTTTGATGTATTTCATGTGGACTTTTTTGGGAGACAAAAGAATACACACTGCTGAAATGGACTTAATTGGGCAAGACAGTGGAAAAATACAGTTTTTTTTGTTCACAATTGTCACAAAAAAAGTGGATCACCCTTGTTGCTATGGATTAATCGTTGCTATGATATCGAGGAGACAGAAAAGGGACACAAATTACCTTGTTATTGTATTTTCTGGTGCCTTGTAGACATCCACAACAAAGTTGAATATAGTAGAAATAGAGTTGACTTTTGCTATATTAAGACCCCCTCATCTCATCTGGTCCGACTCCCAGCATGCTCCAGCACCCCTCCCAATCACACAGGCTTTTCTCCTTTAAAACAAAGTGTCTGGAATGGAAGCCATGATGTAAATATGCTCTCCGCTGGATTGCGTCTCGGTGGCAAAGGGGTGGGAGAGTGTCAGATCCCAGCTCTTAATCCTGACTAATTAGGGATTAATTAGAATTGATGGGAGCCTTCCACCCCTCCGCAATTGTTCACAGCGCCACCCCCAGACTCTTTGTACCATTTACACCGCGTCATAAACGAGATATGGCGGGTTATCGTCAAGGCTGCTAAAGCAAACGCTTATTTGTTTTAAAAACAATAGCAGTCGTTGATGTGGCGTTAAAGCAAATAGCTGTAAATTGACGCTAATGTGCTATTTTTTTGTGGATGTTAATCCATTTGACACTTTTTATCCTTGGAGAACAGAACCAAATCTGGTTTGAAACCGTTTAAAGACGTGGAGTGATGTAGTGAGTATGTCAACAAATGTTTGGTATGCTAATGAGACTCATTTCTTTCTGTATTTTTGACTATTTCATAGCTATTTTATCCAAAATGTAGTGGAAAGCTTCCATTGTTTTGTCAGAAATTCTGGTTGTGATGTCACAACCAGAATCCAGGATCATAACTAGCTTTTTAGCACTTGGCTAGCAAGGTTGACCGAAAAGTCAGACGATAAGACAATAAAAACTCATGCTAACAGTCTGCTAAGCTAATTCTAGGTTTGTTTTGGGTTCTTTTTGAGTGGGAGGGGCTAATTCATCTTTAAAAAAAAATACTAATCTACCATTTAATGACATTTGTTAGCAAAATACGGGTGTGCTATCATTTCCAAACCACTTAGCGTAGTATTTCGTCGCAGCTTTAAACTTTCAATCCGTTTTCCTCGATTTACCCTGCCGATAACGACGCCGGTGCGTATATTTTTTATCTTCCAACAGCTGCGCTCGTTTGGTACTCCACGCCGCCGCTCTCGGCCCGAACGCCGGCGCGCTGGTATTTTGACCAGCAGTAAATCTAACGAGCCGAGCGGCCACTTTATTCCTCCTCGCAGGTATATGAAACGGCGTGTGGGCTAAACACGTGGAGTCGGCGGCGTGACACCATCTGAGTGTGTCATAATGCTTGTTCACGTGTTATAAATGAGAAGCGCCCGTCTGATCTATCGCTTAATTGCGCCATCATTTGCATAACAGTGCAAATTAACGACCTCTCAAATGAGCGTTCATTTTTCACAAAGTCTTTAGGAGCTCCTTAAGAGTCGGCGCTAATGAGCACGGGAGGCAGCTGGCCTGATGAGAGTCGACTGGGGGGGGGGCTTAACCGTGGCCCATAATGCATTGCTGTTTTTTCTTTTTACATTTTCTTCTCTGTCCTCTCGTGACATTTGGCAAAGCCGCTTTTCATCTTTCCTTGTGAAGAACTTTATATCACGCAGGAGACCTACTCGTGTTATGCTCTTTCTTTTTTTTTGGGTGGATTAATCACGGGTTGTAGCATGGCGGGTAAAACGGGGGCGGCTAAGAATTGAACCGTGATGTGTGGCACGCTGTAAAAAGTTGAGTTTGACCAAAAAACATGTTGATTTTATTTGTTTGTTGACATTCCATTTCAAAATGATAGTTAGTAGTTGTTTGGGTTGAAAATTACACGTGAATTGTTGTATTTTTTGTCACAAAGTGGGAAATATAGTAACTTTTTATAGTAATCATAAATGATAACTCAATCAAGGCCATAGCGATGCATAAATATCTTATTTTTGATCACATGTGGCCCAAAAGTATTGTTTTTCATGATGTATTTGATGCTATTCATTTATTTTCAAGTTTTGTGAGGGTGCCGGAGCCTATCCCAGCCAACAACCAGCAGTACACACAGTAGAGCCTGACTACTGGTACTATGTATTTTTTTTTAATGAACTAATATTAGAAAATAAAAGAATTTTAATAAGATAAAACCAGAAATGCATTCTAATTATGGCTTTTATAGCACAGTAAAGTACTTTTTTAAAATTAAATATCATAGTATGCTAAAACATTTATATTAAAAGAAAGAAAACATTCGGAACCCTTTCATACATCATAATATCAGCACTTGTTAATTTTTCCCTTCATTAATCATGGAAATGTGGTTAAACGCAGACTCCTAAATGACAATCCGAGTGCAAAATTCTATTTATTTTTAATGCGCTGACTAAATAAACACAACAAGGTTTTTATCGAGAAATACTGGCCATTAAACTTAAAGTAGTTGTCATCACCATTTGGAAATGGACTCCATCCTGCAATATAAACATCATCATCATCATAATAATAATAATAATATAGCTTATTGTTTCTACTCGACTCTCTGCTCACTTTTATAATCTCCCGTAATATTCATATTAATGATTAAGACATAGCCAGGCCTCGTTTACCTGACAAGACTAATTGATCTATCCCTCATTAGTCTTTAGTGTGTACATGTGTGTGTATGTGTATGACTCTTGGGGGGAGGGGCTAGGCCTCGTCATCTCTCCTGCGTCCGATTCTCCGGCTTTTAGTTGATTAAGCGCTGATTAATGACGTACCGGCCGGGGCCAAAGTGTTGCCAAAGGTGCGAGCCGTGTGGTTTCCACGCCGCCATCGGACCACCCCCCGTGTTTACTACGCTCGCCGTTTTTGCGGCGGAAAGCGAGGGCTGCGTGCCACGGGAATCTAGTGAGCTCCCTAAAACAGATGCTGATTAGCGTGAGCTGCTTAAAGTAGCCATGAACATATGGATTGTTGCTCGTTAAGTTGACTGTACCCCACCCCAAAAATAAACAAAAAAAGGCATTCTGTTTTAAAGGGAGGGAACTATGGAATGTTGACATTACTACATTTTCATTGACTTAAACCCCATTAAGGGAAGATGTGATTTGGAATGCAAGCCATTGGATGTCCTTGTCAATTAAGCCCCGCCTTTTAACGCATTTGTGAAAAATATCAAATCCACTTTAACTGAGGCTACGTGATTAGCATTTAGCTATCAGTCCCAGTCCAAATAGATTGGACATCTAGAAGCTAATGAATTCAATTATGAAAAATTTAACATTTGTTTGTTGACATTTGGGCTCTTTTCATCTATACAAAATGTACTTTCTTGATACTTTTATACTTTCAGTACTTCAACTTAATGTTTACAACAAATGTAGTCTTCCATTCTTTATTAAATTAGCATGGGAAGAAAAATTGTATTATCTTTTCATACCATAACCATGTGCTTCTTGTTTACTAACATATTGATTAAGGTAATGCTAACATTTGTTTCGCATCTAAACTCCTTTAACACTAAAAGAGCACTAGCATTCAAGCTAACATACAAACTAACAACAAAAACCCTCAAATTCCTCTACCCAGCATCCCATATAAAAACAATCCAAATCCCCCACCAACCCCAACCAGGCCACCAACATCACCCACCAGTTCTTAGCACGCCAATTAGCATCTAAACGCTACCAGCATCACTAGTACTCGTTACCTCCGATTTCTCCTAAGCTGTGCCTTCTTTGACTGTACATCATTTTTTTTCCTAGCTATATCTCCACATCCTCTTTATCAGTGTAACCAAAAAAAGATAACAGATATATTCACTCTTTGTATTCTTTATATTTCTATAAGCGCAAGCTAGCTCACCCCCAAAAAACAACACTAGGCATGCACTTCTCCTTGGTTCTCCTTCCACCCTCCCTCCTTCCCTTCGTTCCTCACCTTTTTTTGTCTCCCCCACCCCCCTCCCACCTTCTCCCTTTTTTTCCTCCCTCACCCTTCCCCTATCCCTTCTCTCCCGTTTCTCTCGCTCTCTCCCAGTGAAAGGCTGAGAATACCCAAGGGAGCTGATGCAATTAAAATGCTAATCCTGTCTGTCTACAGAGAGAGGGAGAGGGGGGGGGGGCTGACAGCATGAGGGATTGCGGCTCACATGGAGAACTCGACTGAAATGGAGAACAGGGGGGAGGGAGGGAGGGCTGAAAAGGGAGAGGGGGGGAGGGGAACTCGGCGTCGGTCGGGGAGACGGACTGAAAAAAAGGGGATGCTAGCGAGGAGAAAGACAGACAAGGATAAAGCTTGCGCCGCCAGCCCCGAGTCGGGCCGTGCGTGCCTGCGTGATATACTGACTGCGTTTAGCTCTTATCTGTGCGCCTCGCCGTGGACGCCATTACGGTTAATGTACACGCAAGCGCCGACCGAGGCGCTCTCGGTTCTTTACTGGTGGCGAAGTGGTGAGGTGCAGAATGAGAGAGAGAGAGGGAAGCGTTGTTATTATGTATGCAGCAAAAAAAAAAGCCCAGCTGGATACCCTGAATATTTCATGGCGTACGTCGCCGCTCGGTGAAGGGGCGGGGGGAGCATGCGCAAAAAAGGGATGGCGGAGGGTGGGATGAGAAGGATTTGAGTTGGTGGAGGGGTGTTTAAAATGGGGTTTTTGGGGGGTTGGTGGATTTTTGGGGGTTTAAAGTGATAGCAACAAGTAGTGCTAAATAAGTGTGGTGATGAAATGGAGGGGGGGTGAAATAGGGCCTCATAAAGTATAATAATCAGATGATATTTCTTGGGAAGAAGCAACGGCATTTACAAGAAAAGTCATTTTGTGAGGAAAGTAAATACTGATTTACTTGGGAAAGGTCAAAAGTAGAAAAGAAAATAGGCCCTGGTTTATGAACCTGTCTGTGTGATGACAATAATCCCAAATATTTCAAAATAATAAAAATAATAATATTCATCCATTCATTTTCTGACCTGCTTTATCATCACTAGGGTCATGGAGGGTGCTGGAGCCTATCCCAGCTAACTATGGGCATCACACTGAATTGCATGGGCAACCAATCCCTCATGGTTAGGGGCAATTTAGAGTGTCCAATCAGCATAGCATGCATGTTTTTGGAATGTGGGAGGAAACCGGAGTACCCGGAGAAAACCCACGCAGGCCCAGGGATTGGACCACGACCCTGAAACGTGATCATTGGATACTCACAAAAAAAATCCGACCTGGCTTCCATAGAAATGCGCGGCATAAGACAGCAAGCAAAGTCTTCCCGGCATCTGCTATAATGCCACTAGACCGCTAGACTGTGCTTGAGTGCAATTGTGGGTAATCACGGCTTAATACGAGTAATTAGGGAAGTGTAGGGGCATTAGGCTACAGCTGGGGGCCATAATGAGATGGGGAGGGGCAAATGGGGAAAAGGGGGAGGCGGAAGGGCGGGTGGGAAGGGTGGGAAGCTTTACCCCTTGCCCAAAACATACTTTATGTCCTCCTCAGTGGACTGTGTAACATAGCTTTCAACTTATACGTTTTTTGATCATTTCAAATTGTGAATGTTGTATGACAGGATTTTTTTAAGTACGTTTTTTTGTAAAACTAATCTGGTTTTACCCATTTTGGCTCTAATCCGGATCGTATCAATCACTGTTGGCAAACAAATGTCATAGTATTGTCATGTTTTAAGCATAGTATGCCTTTTCACTATATAAATATAGCATGTCAGCTAGCAATGTACTTAGAAAGTCAAGTTATCTTGAATTTAGTGCATACTAATGGGGCACCCCATCCACTTTGGGGGAATTTTTAGACTTTTAAATGAGTAAATATGTGTGGCGTTAATTTTTTACATTTTTTTCTTCATTTCTGACCCCCAGCGTGGACATTGAAGGCAGCAGCACGGCGGCTTTGTTCTTGTGTCTGAGCCCAGATTGTAGTTAACCTCTGACTAAAGATGGCGGACGGCTCCTCAAAGGGCATTTTTACGTGGCCAAGAAATGGAGAACCTGGGAGGGAGGGAGGGAGAAAAGTGGAGGGAAAATGATGGGCGAATCAGGGTCATTAGTTCAGGCGGCAGGGTCTGCTGCATTCCTCAGTCCTAAGATGGGGGAGCAAGTAGAGAAGCAGAGTAGGAGACCAGGAATGCGCTTTTGGAAAGACAAGAGAGAGAGAGAGAGAGACCTTAACCGAGGGAAACAAACGGGCAAGAAGGAACAAGAAAGGGAGGAGAGAAAAAAAGGGAGGAGGGAGGGATTTAAGCGCTTTTTTTGTTGCTACAAATGGCGGAATACTCATTTATCAAACCAAGGTTAGAGGGGGGGAAAAAATAACAAAAAGTTAAGAACTCATCTGCTTGTTCTGTTGCATCTGGAATACTTTGTCTTTTTGTTCCATTTGTTAGGACAACAGTTAACCTGTTTTTCTCAAGGTGAAACGTATACAAAAAAAATGGCAGCATGCAGAATGAGTTTTGCGCTCGCTGACCTTTGACACGGAGATTTGGTTAACTAGCGTAAACTGTGCCACCCGTGAGAGTGAACATTCTGTAAGTAGAAGTGTACTTTATATGTAAATACTTAATAATTTGTTCCACAGTACTCACAAAACTACCAAATAGTCCTTTTAAATCGGTCAAAGTACCCCAATTTTGTCTGTAACACACAAAAATAGAGAAAATTATATGGAAATTATTTATTAATGTCTTAAAATATATAAAGCATATGAAAATTTACCAATTGCCCATTGAAATATCTCCCTTCCGTGGCCATTATAGATGTAATACCTGTGTTTTTCTTCCAGATAATGGCAAAAGTCCCAGAAGTAGTCCATTTTGTAGTTCATTTTATACTTTAGCGTGTGCCCTGTGTGTGTGTGTGTGTGAGAGAGAAAATATGTGCCATGTTGCATTTGTAATTTTAATTTATTTTAAAAAAATTGTAGTCTGGAACTTTTAATACTTGGAGGTATTTGTAAGTAGTACCACACAAATGTAACTCTCCCCAAAACCAAATCCCACTCGACTTAATTCTAAGGTTAGCCGTCATTGTACAAACTACCAACTGATTTCAAACAGAGTAAAAAGGTTGAAAGTAAAAAGCCGTAAAGTTTGCACCCACCGAAGAGTGTTATCTGGAGGTTTGTGCATGTGCGAAAAAGAGAGATGAGAGCGTGGCCGTGGGCTGACAGAGGTCCCGCTATAATACAGTGGTGGAGAGCGCCCACTGATAACTCTACTTATGGCCACTGGGGCTGCTAGTGACAGCACATGCGCTCCCATTAGCGCTCCCATGCCTCATGCCCTTATATCTCTGGCAACCTGCCACCGAGGGGCCGCGCTGCCCTCTGCTGTGCGTTCCCAGCACCACCCGGCTTTTGCTTAGTTTGCCTATTTGCTTAACGGGAGGGGGATCCGGTCTGGAGAGGCGGATTAGATGTGGATGGGACTGACAGACAGACAGTTCAAATAATCTGGTGTCAATGATGTAGTGACTCCAGTTTGAGTTTGATTTCTTTGATAAAGAGATATGTTGATGTTAGTGAATGTATATGCAGTAATCCCTCAAATATCGTGGTAAATGTAGACCAAACATGGCCGTGGGTCATTCTATTATGACTTAATTTTTTTCAGTGTGGAGTCTTAATAGCGAAAGTGGCTTATGTTTATGAGTTTCAGCATGGATATTCACATTTTATGAACTTTAAAATTAATAATAATAGTAATACATTTAAGTAATTAATAGTGGGGAAAAAATTGAGAAATCTGGAATTCAAGATTAGTGAAGACGTGATAATTGAGGGATTACTGTATATAAATATGTAAGAGTTCCATCTTTTTTGCAGTGTGCAGTTTGAAGATAAACAATGATATACACACAAGTAGCACAGTTCTAGTTAGCATTGTGATGGTAATTTTGCTTGAAGATGATTGGCCAACAGGTTCAGAGACAGGAGTTGACGTATGCTAATTGCTATTGAGTTCCAGGTATAAAGAAAGAAGCCGCTTTGGCTAACTTAGCTAACTCTTTTTGAAGGGAACTACACAGTCACCTCTAGAGCCAGCCCTTGTTGATGTCTTGGAATTTTCTCTTGCAGTGGAGGCGGGGCTTTGTGTTAGAACATTTTATAAATGTAGCAGTGTGATATTAAAGACCCCAAAATGTGACCTTGACTAACTATAATTTCTCCCTTGTCTCTTCTCTCATCCAATCAGTGCTGAGTATACGAGGCGTGCAAGAGGAAGACCCCCCAGATCCGCAAATCATGCGCCTGGACAACATGCTGCTGGCGGAAGGCGTGTCCGGGCCGGAAAAAGGCGGAGGCTCGGCTGCCGCGGCCGCCGCCGCCGCCGCGGCGGGCGGATCGCCCACCGACAGCAGTATCGAACACTCGGACTACCGGGCCAAGCTGGCTCAGATTCGTCAGATATATCACTCCGAGCTGGAGAAGTATGAACAGGTACTTTAATTGAGTCACAGTATCTTCCAATCAGGAGGCTTCATTTAGCTCCACCCACCATGTAAAGGTTACCTTAATATGGGTAAAGCAGTTTCTGCTATAAAAAATGACCTTCCCTCCTTTTAAAAAAATCCAAATCCAATCTTTCATTTTTTTTATATAAGTAAATAATCACTTTTAAGTATAAAGTCTGCAATAGCCAATCAAATGCTTTGCAATAAGTATATGTTAATCACATATTTTTTTGCATGTAAATCAGTTTCATTTTTTCCCACTGACGACTTAAGACGTCAAAGCCCCAAAATGGCCGCCCTTTTCCAATTCTCCGTGTCTAGGAGGGAGAAAAAAAAAACCTCCCGTCCACGACAAGCGGATTATCCAATCCGTAAAAAATCAGAGAAGCGAAACGTTGCGTCCATAAGCGGCGAATCTCGGGCGGCACCTGACAGCTTCTCCACTTGTTGTCTTTCTCCATCTCGGCGCTAGCTTTTGAAGACTTGTCTCCCTCCCCCTTATCCCCCATCCCCCTTCTCGTCTCCCCTTCCGCAGGCGTGCAGCGAGTTCACCAACCATGTAATGAACCTGCTGAGAGAGCAGTCTCGAACGCGGCCCATCTCGCCCAAGGAGATCGAGCGCATGGTGGCTATCATCCACCGCAAGTTCAGCTCCATCCAGATGCAACTCAAGCAGAGCACCTGCGAGGCCGTCATGATCCTGCGCTCGCGTTTCCTCGACGCCAGGTCGGACCACGCCACCCCTTAAAATGCCACCCAACAAAGCACATCACTCATTGACTTTTCTCTTCTCAATCTTCCAGACGTAAAAGACGCAACTTTAACAAGCAAGCCACGGAGGTTCTCAACGAGTATTTCTACTCCCACTTGTCCAACCCTTACCCTAGCGAGGAAGCAAAGGAGGAGCTTGCCAAAAAGTGCGGGATCACCGTGTCTCAGGTGAGCAAAAGTGGGGGAGAAAATAGGCAATGTTCCCTTTAAGACAGGGGTGTCAAACTCCCTTTGGTCCCCGGGCCGAATACAGCTTAATTTGAGATCAAGGACCAGTAAACTCATTGCAAAATGACATAGAACTAACAATAAGCCCACTTTTTTTCCTTTGTAATAGTCACTAATACTAATAATTAGTGCAAAGAATGAGTAAATTATCAAAATGTTTATTAACAGAATTGTCCTTTTACATTATGAATAATATATTATGAACAAGAGAATAACATAAGAACAGAGAGCTTTCATGTCGTCTGCACGTACCAAAACACTGCGCCCCTAGCGGATAATACAAGAACTACATATTTTAAAGAAAATTCATATTTTTTATACAATGCAGCTTTCTTCCCGGGCCGTACCAAATCACCAGACGGGCCGGATCCGGCCCGCGGGCCGTATGTTTGACACCACTGCTCTAAGCAATTGCACACTACTCTCGTCTTCTCTGCGCAGTAGCTATCATATGGCGCGCAGTAAATTAAATCCAAATTTTCTTTATTCTTTCTTTATTTATATGTTTTACATGAAAAATTAGAGGGAACATTGACATGCATTTTCTTATGGCAGCTATAATACTGGCGAGCAATGATGATGTCACTCACACTGGTACTCAGAGGTTGTCTTTCTGCCCAGACCAACAAAAAACGGAAAAAAAACATTGAATTTTTTTTGAAAAATGTTCCTCAGGTCTCCAATTGGTTCGGAAACAAGAGAATACGTTACAAGAAGAACATCGGCAAGTTCCAGGAGGAAGCCAACCTCTACGCGGTCAAAACGGCAGTGGACGCCGCTAACGTGTCGGCGCAAGCTAGCCAGGCCAACTCGCCGGCGACGCCCAACTCAGGTAACCCGCGGTTTTGTCGTTTTTTTTCTTTCTTCCTACCAGCAGGGGGCGCTCACTTAGCCCATAGCCTTAGCTTTCCAAGTCGGCCATTCCCGCGCTGATGAAATGGCGATGGCCAATGCGGGCTTTTCAACGTGGGGTCACCGGGGCGACGCGGTGGGTTTGTCTCACGCAGGCGACAGCTACCTTGGGCTGCGATTGCTCAACGGGGAGGGCATCAGCATGGCACCCTCTCTACAGCCGCAGGTACGCAGCCAGGACGGCGACCTCATTGGCCGGGATAGAAAAGCTTCCCTTATAGCCTTAGCCCCCCTTTCGACCCCCCCTTGACCCCAGACCTTACCCTGAAAGGAGCGCCAAGTAGAATAATTCCAGTATCCCGTCCTTCCGTGGTGTGAACGTGTGTCCCCGTCCCAAGTGCTCGATTTCCCTCTTTAGGTGCAGATAAGAGTGTCCACAATTCCTGCCTCCATTGTTCCCTCCACTTTCCTTCCAATAAGTGTTTCCATAGATATCCGCCTGGCGACACAATGCTCCTCTTTTTGGCTCAAAATAGACGTAAAAAAAAAGAAACCTCACAACCCGCCAGGTTTATAATCATAATGAGAAATGGACCCTATAAGACAAGATCCTTTGGATTTTGGAATTTTTTTATATGTATACTAGTTTTGGCATAAAACAAATGGGCTTATAGGAGCCAGACAGATGAAAATTGGGTCGCCCGGCCTTATTGTGGTCCAGTACAAGTGCTTGACTTTGTTGTGGTGTGTCGACAGGTGGATACCCTGCACCGTGCTACACACCTGACGGGCGGCTATGAGGAGCTGTCAGGTAGCGGCCTCTACACCCCTCATCGCTTGGATGTAAGTAGTAATGCACTCAAAAAGGACATTTCACTCAAATTTGTTTTTGACATGACTTAAGTGCAAATAGTTATCTTTTTAAAACAGACACTATTCCATAGCAACTTTGACAATTATTTTTTTATTACTTGTGGTCAGCTATGACATGCTAAGTATTCTGAAATAATGAAAAATATAATCAAAAATACAGAAAATTATGAAAATATATAATAAAAATATAGACCATTATAAAAAATACAATAAAAAATAGCTAATTATATCAAATATATAATACAATTAAGAGTGAATTATGAAAAAAATATACAAATATAGATTATTAAAAAAAAATACAAATATGGAAAATTATAAAAACTTCCGAACTTCTGATTCTGTCAAATCTATAGCAGACTCCATTTTTACTGGGCCTTGCGAACCACAATTAGCTGGAAAAACAACCTAAAACTCACTTGAGTTAGCATTTTCATTTGAAAGCAACATTTCATTTGAGCTAACATTTCTTGTGGCCGCAGGCTAACAGCTGGCAGGACCCAAGCGACCCCCCCTCCGCCACCCCCCCACCCGGCAGCGTCCACTCCGACACCTCTAACTGACCGTTTCCACGTCTCGGCGCGGACGCCATCCCTCCCTTCATGAACACGACAGACAGACACACTGTGCTGGAACGCAGGACGGCGACGCGACGCCACTTCGGACTTGGTCCCGGCAACAAAATCGGTCAATTATGCCCCGCCTCCCCCCCATCCACCACCCAAAAAAAAAAAACGTAAAGTAAAACAAACAAAAAAAACTTTTGCTTTTTAGTCCGCTAGTTTCTCTGATTGTAGCCCATTTGGTCCTTTTTATTTTTAAATTTTACATTATTTTTTTGTGTGAAAATGCACCAGCCGCCACCAAAAAATCCACAAACGCTGCCAATAGAGCATCCAGGGGGGGGCTTTAAAAAAAAGGGGGTGGCGATATCTTGCAAAACTCGTCGTCTTCCATGCATGTTCCCACTCGTGTTCTCATCTTCATTTAGCCCCGCCCCCTGCTTACCTTTTCAACTCCGAAAAAAGTCAAAAAACTAAAAAAAAAAAGGGTATAACTAATACACAGTCAGACCAAAAAACTAAAAAAAAAAAAGCGGCGAGCGTCATGTCACTCCAGCACGACGACTTCTGTTGAACCAAAACCAAAAATAACACAGTCACTAATCATCATCACCACTATTTTTATGTGTCTTGTATTTTTTTGGAGGGGTGGGAGGGGTTTAAAATACATTTTAATTGCCAATAAATGTAAAAAAAAAAAACAGACGGAGCTTCCCTGCTCTCGCCTTTATTACCAAAAAAAAAAAACTTTTTAATAACAATAATAGTTCTGAACCACTTTTGAGCAAGTTTTTTTGTCAAAAAAAAAATTCCGACGGCGGCAAACACCAATTTTTTGGCTTTTTTTAAAAATAAGTTAACGAGAAACAACAACAAATGCGATGCGATATATCCCAGCCGACATGTAATTACTTTTGTTCCTGGTAAAACAGCAAAAAAAGGCACCAAGCTCCTCCCACCTACCCCCCCCCCCTCTTTTTTTCTACCTGTGTAATGGATGTCACTGTACAGTTTGTGTAATGTTTCACCGTTTCTTTTATAAACTTTTCGACGCTTGGTTCAGATGCTACTTTTAATTTTTTTTAATTTTTCCCCCCCGTAACCACACACAGGACTCTCTATATAGCTCTGTATCAACTTTTTATTATTATTATTGCTATTATTTAGGCTTTTGTTACATAACCGGGTTGAAATGTTGGGTTTTTAGTACCCAGGATTTTTGTTACTGTGGAGAATGGTGGTTCACATCAAGTTTCCCGATGAATAAAATACCTCCACAGTACCAAATTTCGCCCCCCTAAAAAAAAACCTTGATTATTATCCTTTTTTTTGTTCTCTTAGTATATTTGTATCACCTCTCTTTCCCTTGTATTTACCCCCCTTCTCTCTCTATCTCTCTCTACCTCTGTCTTTCCATCTCTGTTGTATATATATCTAACCCCGGACCCCCCTGAAAAACCCCACCGCTGTTTTCAGACCCACGCGTCAGTCTGAAGTCCTTTTATACCTCAACTTTAGAATTGTTCTAGAAAGAAAGAGTTAAAAACAAAGGAAGAATGACAAATTGTAGTGTTCTTATTAGAAATTAATAAAAAAAATTAGTGTGATTTTTTTTTTCACGTCTTTCTTTTCTTATAGTGTTTCAGTTTCAGATTTTAGGAGTGTTTTGTTTTTTTAAATTGTCACAAAATGATCTTGTGATGGTCAAATGTAATAAAAAAAGAGAGGGAGAGATTGCACTATGTGGATCAAGTCTTAAACTTTTTCAAAATATGGAATATAGAATTGTTAGTGAATAACATATTCGGATAATTGAAGATTGAGTTTTTCCAAGTAGGATGTAGCCACTTGGAATGTTTTATTTAAAACTTAAGGGGAAAATATCCAGAAAAGTAAGTGTTTTTAACCAATATATGCCAATTTACATTATGCTTACAATAGTTTAACTTAATGCTCAAACTGCATTTCTAAATACATTAAACATCCAAGCGTTTAGTAATAATTGTACGTTTAATGTCAATATTCTGAGAGCACATTGGTTAATGAATATTCCCAGTTTTACAGTGGCAGCTGAACGCCTCACAACCTCTGAACTCAGCTTTCAAGATGGCGGACATTCCCTGCAGTTCAGGAAGCACAATGTTGGTAAGTATACGTTCATTTACAGACTTAAAATATATAATCAGCCTAGGATGAATTGTTAGCTTTTTATTAGATGATATAAGTATAGTTTTTTTTGTAATGCATACAAATGATGTGTTGATATGTTCAGCAAAATTGTAACCCACGTATTAACAACTACCGTCCAAAATGTTTGTCAATATATCCTGGTTGGAGATCACTGCCATCTAGCGGTAGGAGTTTGTATTAACCTTGTCCTTAAGTACTTCTCCATCCTCATGAATACGTTGATTCGTTCGTCATATATTTTATATTTCTGAGTCAGATATTTAGAAAAGTTTCAGGTTAAAAAAAAACTTTATTCTTATGCGCAGGGGCGTTAGTAGGCTGTGATGTAGTCGAACATTACCAACCCCCCTAAAAATATCAAATAAAAGCCTGCCTTGCGAAAAGAATGCCTGAAAAACCTAAATGGCATTGTTTCATGAATACAATTTAAAATCAGCACAATTTTATACTTCTATAATTGAGCCAGTGAGCATATAAAACAAAAAAAATCAAGATAACACCATCATGATGGGTACAATGTATAATATCAAATTGGTGCATCACCAGATAAACCTTCTTAACATAGTATGCA
Organism: Stigmatopora nigra; assembly: GCF_051989575.1. Classification (NCBI taxonomy): domain Eukaryota; kingdom Metazoa; phylum Chordata; class Actinopteri; order Syngnathiformes; family Syngnathidae; genus Stigmatopora; species Stigmatopora nigra. The sequence goes on from NC_135522.1 coordinate 1,661,163, forward strand.
CACTATTTCCGATCATAGTCCAGTTGTAAGTCTTTCTCCACTCCATGTGTCCTCATCTGGCACGTTCCCACCAGTTTTACTAGAAAAACATCTCCCAAAAACATCCTTAGTTCTCGGTTTCCATGGAGATTTGCTTAAGTTGCTGCTTCTCCTTTCGCACTCGCATTCGCTCCTTGAAGTCCTCCAATTCTTTCCTCTGCAAATAAAAAAAAATATTTTTAATGACTCAATTTTCCATTTATACTTTTGAGCATAGAGAAAAATACCAAATAATACTAAAGACACATGAATAGCAATATGGACACTTACTTTAAGCCCCTCGTCAGCAGGGAAGATCTCCCTCTGCGTATTATAAAATGTTCCATCAGAATAGAAAAAAGGGAACGACATTTTACATTAGATAATTGTAAACAAACCTTTCTCTTGACAATGTATTCTTCAAAATATTCAGCTTGATTGGAGATCCAAAACATGGTAATAGGGAAGGACAAATACAACATCATCTGTTCCAAGACACAAGAAAAACATCTAACAATAGCCTATTACGACAGAACTATGATTAAAATTGCAGTTAACTTACTCTGAACAGCTCTATTTTTACGCCCATTTTGACGTGAATTTCAGGACAGAACTAAACTTGAGACCTTCACACTATTTCCGGGTTATTCCGGAGAACCAATCACGACAGAGGCCATACGCTTACGTACATGTTACGATAACGTAGTTATAAAATAATAAATAACGCACAAGATTTTTACCGCATATTCATCCTTTCCAATTCACGTCTGACTTTGTTTTGGTTTCTTCTAGAGAAATGTAAAATGTATTTTAAAATCGTGAAAGAAATACATTATAATAACTGTAGGTGCGTTTTCACCGCTAAAGGGCGCAGCGAACCAGACGATTTCATTGTAACGCTTCTTTCATGTCGGAACTGATTTATCTTTATTCTAATTTAATGTATTTTTGTGTTACGTTAGTTGGAAATAATCACGACTCTAAATAGTTTATTTTTAAATCTGTATTTAATTTACAACAATCTCTAGTCGCCTCGCCTGAACGAATACAATTTAAAACGCAGGTTTCAAATTAGCACCTCAAAATTCCATGTCAAAGGAACCTCCAAATATATTTTTAAATATTATTTGACTTGTACGTCATGCGTAAAAATCCACTCAAAAATATAGTCAACGCTCACGCTCATGCTCATTACGTCCCGACTGGGAAAAAAAAACTCCACGTGACGTCACCGACAAGGAGAGGTGTTCATGATCCTCGGAGAGAAAGAGCCCGCGCGCCCTGGCAACCTGATAAACCCAGGTAAACGCCATTGTTTTCACCTTTTATTCCATCTGTTGTGTCGTGTCTGTTAACTGCGCTAGCTAAAAATGTCTAACCCGGTGTCGGGGGCGCAAAAAAAACCTTGAAATAGGGGGACGATGATAGCCGGTGAGCGTTGACTTGCACTGCGGGCCTGCTCCGGTTAGCTAGGCTAGCTCGTTAGCCAAACGTTCGCTGGCACTTGTGTACAAAATGTTAAAAAAGACATAATAACCGCACTGTAATGGTGGCTCCGTCTGACATACTGCAACCTTATGAAATAATGTAGCCCTTATTGTGCCCTCCAGGAGCCGGTAAAACGCCGTCCAAGAACACCGTGTTCGGCGGCTATGGCTAGTTGGGTCGTCGACTCTTGTGTTGTGGGAGACGGTGACGCCGTCACGGTGATGATGGCGCACACTCACGCTCGGGTTATTTGTTTAAAAAGGGACCAGAGAAGGAAAATAGAGGCCGTTGAGGGTTCGGAATATCATTTGAAACCATTGGAATTGTGTTCCCAGGCGCCTTTGTGTGACATCAGCGAGCCGGCTTTCACTTTTGTGTCCGTCCGTCCCCCCAAAGTGCTTGTAAGCCGGGCACCGTGGCCTAATATCGGCGTCCCTCGATTGAGTCCTTCGTTAGCCGTTGATTTAATTACGGAACGTAATGAAGGAAAGCTGTTGCTTTGAGTCTGCGTTTGTTTGTGTGCAAACAGTACTGTGGTCTCGTTGCATAGCAGAGTGGCCTTGCTCTATTCTTAGAAACAGCAAATCTGATTTCTGCACACATCCTGGACTTTGTCATGGTCGCCCCGTTGATGTAATAATGCCAATGTCATTTTATGGAGAGTACGAGTTCAACTCATTCGTTTAAAGTCAGTGGCTAGACCTGTTTTGGAGCATTTATAGTCCATTTGACCTACAGTTTTTGTTTTGTTTTACTTGTCCTAAAGAATTTAACTCATGCTAAAGTTGTGTTGACGTCAGATCTGAAGAAATCCTAGCATAGGAACTAAAACGATAACATATTCCCGCCCTCCAGTTGAAGTCGCCCGATTTCTAAGACCTAGTCCTGATTTCATCTTATAACGTTGATAAAAAAAGTGGATGGTTGCACATTTTAAAACATAGCACAGCAAATCTTTGCCTATCTTGGAAGAATAACCCTGGTTTAACATTTTGTCCACTGCTGATGATGCTATTCTTAGCCTTATCACCCCCTTTAACGTCTTTGTTATGATGCTGTGTTCGTTTTTTCCTCCCCAGTTGCTATGGAAACAAAATTTTTGTCCCAGTTATGAGTGACCGTGGACAGTTTGCCCGGGTAATGAGCAGACCAAGACAATTTATTGCAGCCATTGTTTTAATCATGCTTCTTACAACCCCCGTAAACCCAGCCCAACTCTTTTTTTCAACCTAGACTTAAAAATATATATTTTCTATTCTCGTTTTGGTCCTCTGATTCATTTTCCCACCAGTAGCCTTGCCGGGAAGTAAAAAAAAAAGCAGCGACAGAAGAAAACCAGCAAAAACCTCCTCCAGCTTTTGATGGGGAAACACGCAGAGGGGGTGGAGCTAACAAGCTGCCAGGGGACGGCTGGGAGGGAGGGGCTTGCGTGTTTGGGCTGAGGCTCCACTCAATGAGGAAGCAGCAGAGCCATTTTTTCCTCTTGACAAACTGCACGCTGCTGTACTGCCGGCCAGGCCAGTCAGTCAGTGGCAACCGGACAGAAAGACAGACTCACAGAGAATATCCAAGCGGCCATCTTCCTGGAAGATTCTCCGGGGTCTGGGCCAGCCTGGTGTCCGACCCTCCTTCTTCGCCTGCCGCCACCGATTTCCATGGAAGTTGGGGAGCCCCCGAAGAAGACACAATGGAGCCGAGAGCCTTTGGCGACTGGGCCCTGGCGCCACTGAGAGGGGGATGGGGGAGAGAGAAGACGGCTCGGCGCAGCTAACGCAGGCTCCCGAGGCTCTTCCCGGCAACCCGGAAAATAGCCCACCCACCCCAACTCCGCTCGGACCCGCCCGTCATGTCGGCCGGGATTCCGGGACTTGAACCCGCTAGCCGGATGACGACAGAAACTTTTCCTCAGACTCGCTCGATTTAAATGGATTACAAGATGCACGCCAAATCCAACGACTTGCTGGATTTCCAGAAATTGGACGCACTGCTGGAAAAGATTGCGCATTCTGTCTCTGTCAAAAGGTAAAATTGTCTCCGAAGGGGGGTTTGGAAATCGGAGGAACTTGTCCATTTAAACTACAGACTTTAGGGGGTAGTTTTTTGTTATTGTTGGGGAAGAATTCAACTTGGATGACCGTAATGAGTTCCAGAAATGGAGGTGAAGTCAACTGGAGTTAGCGCTCTTGGGACTGTCATGTGGCCGTTAGCGCTATCTCGTATCGACGTGGACCGGCACTTTTTCCACTCCAGGATATTTGTTAAAAAGTCTTGCTTTGAGGAATGTATTGTTACATTGTTACCCACATTTTTTTGTCAGAAGCCCTGAAACTACCTCCTGGTGGGAAAGAGGGGGCACCGGGGGGAGGGGGAACCACAGAGGAAGAAGGGGGTTGTGTGTGTGTGTGTGTGTGATTCACCGACTTTGGCTCGCATATCGCAGCCAGCTGCAAGTTAAGCGTCAAAGAGCCTCTCCTTCCTTTTCTTCTCTCTATTCCAAGGCATGGTTAAAATATATTTTATTTTCTCATTTTTCCTCTAGTTTCTATCCTCCAATGAACGAGATAGTCTGAGTTATCAATGTTGATTGCGTCACTACGCCCCCTTTCGTCAACGTCCCAGTGATGAATCATTTGTGGCTAATCCAATCCTCCAAATGACCTCACCTGCCTTCCGCCTCTTTGACCTAATTATGCAACAACTCTGTTTGTTTACATACACGCGCACGTCGGCCATTTTGGCTCAGAAATGTTCTAAAATGACTAGCATTAAAAATATTCAACGATTTTATGTCAAACTGTAAAAAAAAGGACACTTTTTGTTGTGGTTGTTGCTAGCTTCTTAAAGATAGCTGCTAGCTTCTTATAGATAGCTGCTAGCTTCCTGAAGGTAGCTGCTATCTTCTTAAAGGTAGCTGCTAGCTTCTTATAGGTGACTGCTAGCTTCTTATAGGTGGCTGCTAGCACCTTAAAGATAGCTGCTAGCTCCTTAAATGTAGCTGCTAGCTTGTTTCATTACACGTTTCGTAAATTCCACCTTTCTTTACTGTTTTATAATGTTTTTATATATATTTATAGCTTTATGTTTGCCCTGCCCATTTTCTAGACGCAAAACATTGGCATTGTAGCAATATTTTCCTGAAAAACTAGGTCGTAAAATTAGCATTAGGCCGCTAATTTTAGCCAAACCTAACTTACCTGTTGTGGTACATTTTCGTCGGCCTTAGCTAGGTTGTCATTATTTATTGAAACATTTACTTTAGGGCCTGAGACTGTTCAAATTCTTCTTCTTCTTCTTCACCTGTGTGTGACCCTCATTCCAGTCTTTCTGTCCATTAATGATTCAGAACCTTTAGCCGGCGACATCTTGCTTCCTAGGCGGTCCCCCCCATGTTTCCTGCCGCGCGAGATGTCCGCCCCCGCAACCCCGGCACCCCCGCTAGTTTAAAGCCTCTTCCGCTCTCTTCAACATTCCACGGCAGTCTGCGGTGATATATGCCCAGGTCAAAGGTCAACAGTTCTTCCAGAGCTTAGGGCCATGTAAAACACGCTAGTAGCTCTCGCTAATTTTAGTATTTACCCACGCTCGATTGGTGTCGCGTCGCTCCCAGTTAAAACACCGCCATTGTATGTAAACATCTCCACATTTCAACTATAGAAATGTTAAACATAGTTTTTTCTAATGGAAAAATATTAGTACTATTTCATGTCATATTGCTAAGCCATCTTGTTTTTCCTCAAGAGTCGCAGAGGGTGCTGGAGCTTATCCCGGCCAACTACCGGCACGAGGCGAGATACACCCTGAATCGGTGAGCAGCCAATCGCAGGGCACAAGGAGACAAAGGACAACCAATCACAGCTAAGGGCATTTTAGAAAGTTCAACCAGCTAGCTTAGCATTTTTTTGGGGATGTGGGAGGACACCGGAATACCCGGAGAAAGCCCACACAAGCCCGACAAGAACATGCAAACTCCACACAGTGAAGACCCACCTGGGAATCGAACCCTCGACCCCAGAACTGTGAGGCCGATCCACTAGGCAGGTTTTTGGGTTGTAGGAAGAAGCCAGAGTGAAACAAGGTTTGACATTTTAAGACTGCCATTTTTTTCTACTAAAATAATATTTTCCAGTGAGATTTTTCACATATCTGAAATGTTTGACTTGAGTCAAAAAGTGGGGCCCAGCAGCCAATAGGACGACTTCGCCAAGCATTACTAACCCGCCAGCCAATATTTTTCTTTTAAACATGGCGTGCAAGCAAGTTAGAGCTTCATCATACTCTTGTTTAAAAAAAAAAAAACGCTAAGTTTACTGCCCGATTTGACAGTTTGTGTTTGTAATGGCTGTTAACGATCATTTTGTGTAAAGCCAACGAGATGTTAAGTGGCAATAAAAGAACATTTCCTGTTTAGATCCCCCTCGTAATAATACTCGGCTTTTCATAGCGACCCAACAGTGGTTTGGGAAGCAATTAAAGCGCCGTCTTAAACTAACAGCTTCCGTTTGTTTATCACAACTTGCAAATAAAATATGTAAGCAACACCCACTACTTTTATCAATGTGCTCACTCACCCTGTCTGTCAGCTGATCTCATTTCCAAGTAACTTGTCCCACAACACTGTAAAAAATGTATGCTCGACTACATTTGTTTTTGATAATTATCTTTTGTCATTTTAATAGCTTTGCACCTACAGGCGTTTCCTGAAGTTTTGATTTACCACTAGTATGTTCTCTAGGGTTTTGAATATCTGTGTTAAAATGTCATCTAATCTTTCTACTTCTTATACTTTGATATGCTTTAACTTACTGTATTTTCCGCACTATAAAGCGCAACTAAAACATCATTTCCTCAAAAGCCGGTGCGCTTTATAATCCATTTGCTTCTTATATTCACTCATTCATTCATTTTCTCAACTGCTTTCCTCACTAGGGTCGCGGGGGTGCTGGAGCTGAGCCCAGTGGATACCTTCAATTGGTTGCCAGCCAATCGCAGGGCACAAAAAGACAAATAACCAATCACTTAACGCAAATTCTAAAAGGCATGTTTTATACTCTGCTGCGCATTATAGTGCGGAAAATACGCATCCTGTCAAACATGTCTGATGAGTCACATTTTTTTTTTTTGATCGCAGGGATGCAATTAGCGCTGACAAGCTAGATACCGCCTTCCACTTCGGCTTTGGTTTTGCATAACTGGGCAAAAAAATACTTTGACAGAATGTCAAGTCGAGACGATCCAGACGTTTTGTATCCCTTTATTTTAAACGCTCCGGGGGTGCTGAAGGCGGCCATCATGTGTTTACATAAACTGTTTCCTTGTTCCCACGAGGTGACTCATCAAGAATGGGATCACTCGCAGACAATGTAGCCAATGTTTGAGCTCTGGTTATATTTTTGGACGCGTCTGGTAGAGAGGACGTGATTGAGTATTGAGACTTCTTTGTATTGGACGATATGGGAAAAAAAGAATTACCAAAAAAAAGCAAATGACTAGTATGCCTATTACTAACTATTTTCCTCATATATATTATATTTCAACTCTATATAAAAGCCTAAAAAAAAAAAAACTTAAGTCAAATTTGCTTTTGGGACCATTTTTATCCAAATGTGCAATTAAACATCATTGTAAAACTACAAATATCGCTAAAAATGCTATTGCTAAAACTTAATGCTATTGCTAAAACTTGATGCTAGCGCTAAAACTTAATGCCAGCGCTAAAACTTACAACTAATGATCTTAACCCAGAAATTAGCTACATGCAAATGTAAATATTGGGTGACACGTAAAAAAAATGCTGTTTTGGTGTAAATATGATTTACCTAGTTATTGTTTTTAACTTGTCTACAAAGAAAACTGACAGTCCAAGGCTATGGCGGCCATCTTGCGAGTGTATATACTGCAAGTATTGATTGATTTGTCTTTAAAGTTTTGTCCTGTCTTTTTTTCGTCCCCAGAGAGTCCAGCGACGAGTGCAATGGGATCGGCGCTGCTCTGTCAGTGGAGTCTGTGCCGGGGCCAAGATTGAACTGGTGCACCGCCAACAGCGCTCCCCCCGCGCCGGGGCCCGTGCCCATGCCCAACCCCGCCCCCGCCAGAATGGGGGACGGCCTGGACTCAGCGCAGATGTCGGGCAGCAGCGGTGGCGGCGGTGGTGGTGGCGGCGTCGGAGGAGGCGGTGTCGGCGGCGTTGGCGGCGGCAGCCAGGGGCCGCCCCACCACGCCGGCAACCCTCCTCCCCCGGAATATATCAACCTGGAGCGGCCCAAGCGCCAGACCAATCAGCTGCAGTACCTGCTCAAGGTGGTGGTCAAGTCCCTGTGGAAGCACCAGTTTGCCTGGCCCTTCTATTTGCCCGTCGATTCCATCAAACTCAATCTGCCGGTGGGTCTTTTTTGACATTTTTTTTTGTCATAGAATTTTTGAAACTAAATATGCATTAGTTTAAGGTAAGGGTGTCAGAGGCCATCAACTCGATTTTATGTGGGCCAGAGACCATTTTAGATATTATATTTGGATTTTTTTTCAATAAATTGATTAAAATAACTATTAAAATCCCTGAATATTCCGTTTTTTTTTATAGATTTTAAACAATGTTTATTTTAGCTTTTTTTAAAGTATATTTTTAGATTTTACAAAAGATTTTTTGAACTAAAAACAAAGAAAACATTTATCAAAAAATCACAATGATTGATTTAAAAGGAGGAAAACAGGAAATTTAATATACATCAAAAGCCTTAATTGTCATTATACACAGCTGTGTGGTGCTACTTCCCAGTAAAACTGAAATTTGTCATATAAAAATATAAAAAGTCCTAGAAAGTCCCTCAAAATCAATAAGAAATGATCCATAACTTACTGTAAAAAGTCTCGCTAAACTTCCTGCTATTGACTGGCCAAGCGTCCAATCCTTTTCCACTGGGATGTCCGAATGAATGGATGGATTGGACATCCTTTGAGTTTAGAACCCCCAACAAACAAATAAAGCAAATGCTATCCCAAAGCTCTACTATAAAAACACACCTATTTGAAGTTTATTTCTGATTTCTGAGGCGATGTCACTCCATTTTAAAAGTATCCCATAATAGTCATTTCTCTTAAGCTTATAGGAAATCCCTTTTGATGAGTATTCCGCCATGATGTCACAAGGCCTCTTACGCCATTAGTCACACAAGTGTTGTCATTTGCGTCTGCTTGTATTGACGACATAATAGTAAAAAGGGGACCGTTAGCCAAAAAAAAAAAGGGACCGTTAGCTAACGGAACATTTTCTTCCATAAACATTAGTCAACCCGCTTTTAAATGATCATGATTCCTTTTTCAGGACTACTACACCATCATCAAAACGCCAATGGACATGGGAACGATCAAAAAAAGGCTGGAAAACAGCTACTACTGGAATGCCCAAGAATGTATCCAAGACTTCAACAAGATGTTTACCAACTGCTACATGTACAATAAGGTAGCACACACTTGTTAGCTATTTTGCTAACTCATTGCTAATCCCAACTGACGGCTACTTTGTGGCAGCCTTCGGACGATATCGTCTTAATGGCCAAAGCGCTGGAGAAGGCTTTCCTCCAAAAGGTCGCCGACATGCCTCAGGAAGAAATCGAGATCGCCGTCATGACGGGGAAGGGTCGGGGCCGGGGTCGGCGTGACGCCGGTAGGCGCCCCTTTCGAGTCTCGGCGCCGTCCATCCGGCTTTTCCACATTTAACGTCTCTTCTTGTGTCGTATCCAGGCCTCAGCTTGAAACCGGGGGGCATCACGGACCCTTCGTCCACCACGCCTCAAACGCGAGGACTGTCGAACCTGTCATCGGCGGCGGTGGCGACGATGACGGCGCCGCCTCAGAGCAGAGGATTGGCGCAGCAGGGCCCGCCTTCTCTACCTCCTCAGCCTTTGATGCAGGGCCTCCCGTCCCACGTGGCGCCGCCCACGCTAGCGGGCCAGCTCGGAGCGCCCTACTCGTTGGGCCAATTGGATTGCACTCTTCAAGTTCCCATGATGACCTCCGTGCCTCCCCCAACTCAGACCTCCCTTCCCCCGACGTCCATCCAGAGCTCCGCCCCCATGCTGCAAAACCCCATCGCCATGACCAAAGTGAGTGGAGACATCATTTTTATTTGAGTTGTGGGGGGTGCTGGAGCCTATCCCAGCAATGAACATCTTTAACTAAATATGAATTTAACAAAACATTCCAGAAAATAAATGACAAGGATTATTATTATTATTTTTACCATTTTTAACAGGGGTTTAATCTAAAGTAGGTCAAGTTAATCCAATATATATACCGTATTTTCACAAATATAAGGCGCATTGCATTTAAAGGCGCATCCTCAAGGAATGACACATTTAAATTTTTTTCCAGAAATATAAATATATATTGTATTATAAGGCGCCCTGTCTAATTTGGAGAAAATTTAAGACTTTTAAGTGCGCCTTATAGTCGTGAAAATATGGTATGTAATTATTGGAGAAATACTTACTATTAATATTTGCTAATCGGATTCAGTCAAGAATTTTGACTAAAAGATATATACATCTCTCAACGTCACTAAAAACAATCATGTCATAAAATTGATTTGACATGGAGTGGCCTCGCCGTTCCGAGGTCGAGGGTTCGATTCCCGGGTTGTCACAATGCTAATTTTGTTTCCCTTTTTATTTTTTTGGTCATTCCAGCAAAGAAAGAGCCAGAAAAGGAAAGCAGACACGACCACCCCCACGGCCAACGACCAGCTGAGCGAGTCCTCGCCGGCCGAGTCCAAATCCGGGAAGACCTTGCCCCGGCGGGAGAGCGCCCGCCCGGCCAAAGTCATCAAGAAGGAAGCGCCCGACTCGCAGCACCAAGTGGCAATGGCCATGGGACTGGGCGGGCCCAGTGGCGGCCACAGCCCCGCCCCCCCGCAGGACCAACTGGGGTACTGTTCCAGTCTGGTGCGGGAGATGTTGTCCAAGAAACACGCCACGTACGCCTGGCCCTTCTACAAGCCCGTGGACGTGGCGGCGTTGGGCCTACACGACTATCATGACATCATCAAGCATCCCATGGACCTTAGCAGCGTCAAGGTGGGTTTTTGTGGCCTCACCGTGGCGCTGTACCATGTTTTGGCATGTTCCCTAAAGTTGTTTTTTGAATTTTTTGTCTTAGGCAAAACTGGAGAGCAGGCAATACCGGGATCCCCAAGAATTTGCAGCTGACGTGCGGTTAATGTTTTCTAACTGCTATAAGTACAACCCGCCAGACCATGAGGTGGTGGGCATGGCACGCAAACTGCAGGTAAATACATCTTTATTTTATTTATTTAAACTTTGTTTTGGTTTAAATGGGCTGTTTTGTTGTAGGTCTATCACAAACTTTGTTTTGGCAAATCACAGGTATCAAATCTGCGCACATGTAAATTATTTTCTTCTATTACTGTACAATGGAACCGTGGACTGTGAATAGTCTGTAACTCTATTTGTAAAGTAAAGTAAATAGTTAAGGTAAAGTAAACAGTTCAAATAAAGTAAATAGGTAAAGTAAATAGTTAAAGTAAAGTAAATAGTTAAAGGTTAGTAAATAGTTAAGGTAAAGTAAACAGTTCAAATAAAGTAAATAGGTAAAGTAAATAGTTAAAGTAAAGTAAATAGTTAAAGGTTAGTAAATAGTTAAAGTAAAGTAAAGTAAATAGTTAAAGGTTAGTAAATAGTTAAAGTAAAGTAAATAGTTAAAGTTAAGTAAAGTAAATAGTTAAAGTTAAGTAAAGTAAATAGTTAAAGTTAAGTAAAGTTAATAGTTAGAGTAAACTAAATAGTTAAGATTAAGTAAAGTAAATAGTTAAAGTAAAGTAAATAGTTAATAGTTAGAGTAAACTAAATAGTTAAGGTTAAGTAAAGTAAATAGTTAAAGTAAAGTAAATAGTTAAAGTAAACTAAATAGTTAAAGAAAAGTAAATTAAAATAAATATTAATATATAACAGTATGATATAGTAATATTGTAACCATATTTCCATATATAAGTTCAATAACATGAATATGAATATCTCCATTAATATGTACTGTCCCTTATTAAATAAATCAAACTCAGCTATGAATATTTATTATCTATTTTTAAGTAAAAGGACATGACAAATTGTCTTATTTAGATTTATTTATCTTTTTTTTTTAGTACTATGGAAATTAGAAGCTATTTACTGAATAAAGCTCACGAGCCACAAATGGTTCAGATGCCGGTCTCTGATAACAAATCCCCCATTTTTATTTTTTCCCAGGACGTATTCGAGATGCGCTTGGCCAAGATGCCCGACGAGCCCGAGAGCAAGGCGGCGGTCGCCGCGGTCCCGGCCCCTCCGGCGCTCCACCACCCTGCCCCGGTCAAACCTCAGCCTCCCGTGGCCCGCGTGGCCTCCTCCTCCGACAGCTCCAGCGACTCCTCCTCCGAGTCAGAGTCGTCCACCGACGACTCGGAGGAGGAGCGAGCTCAGCGCTTGGCGGAGCTCCAGGAACAGGTCAGTTGCGAAAACCCGAATTCTGCTCATAAAACCAGATTTGATGGTTTGATTTCCCGGTCCCGGTCTAGCTGAAGGCCGTCCACGAGCAGCTGGCGGCCCTCTCGCAGCCTCAAGCCAGCAAACCAAAGAAAAAGGAGAAGGAGAAGAAGGAGAAAAAGAAAGACAAACACAAGCGGAAAGTGGGAATGCCCAGTCTGGTGGAGGAGATCCACGAGGTGGCGCCCGTTTCACAGATTTCCAAGAGGACCAAGAACAGTACCAATAACAACAAAGAGCTTCTTCCCAAGAAGAAGTCCAGGTGGGTTCCATTAAACTTGTCTTCATAAATAGACCATTACAAGGCTTTTTATCGTTTTTTTTGTGGGGGTGTGGCCTATCATGACTTCACTTATCACTACTCTGATGTTTTTCTTTATGCTATTATTTTTAAAAACTGTTATTTTAAAGTTTATGAATATTAGAAATTTGCTGAAGCCACTCCCCCTTTCTTACTGAAGAAAAAAAATATTTCTAATGATTTCACATTAAAATTTTGCATTAAAACTACAATTTTATAGACAGCAGGTTTTTTTTGGCTAACTAATCTATTCATTTCTGCCATGTTTGACAAAAAATATTTATACTTGTCAAATTATCCCATCATAGTCACTAACCAAATATTTTTAGATATTTTATTTGTGTTTATTTGATATATGGTGCATTAAACAGCTACATTTAGTCAAAAGTGTAAAAACAATTTTGATTACAGCTACTGTTTTTCCCACATATAGAAGGCGCACCACATTATAAGGCGCACCGTCAATGAATGACATATTTTAATTTTTTTCCATATATAAAGCACACTGGATTATAAGGCGCCCTGTCTATTTTGGGGAAAATTTAACTTTTCACTTCAATTTTGTTTTCTTAGTAAAAAAGAGGCGACGAAAAGCAGCCAACCGCCAATCCTGCCGCCCGTCCTCATCCCGGAGGAGGACGCCCCGTCGGCGATGGCGTCGGCGACGGCTTCGTCGGAGAAGTGCAAGCCAATGACGTACGAAGAGAAGCGACAGCTGAGCCTGGATATCAACAAACTACCCGGCGACAAACTGGGCCGTGTAGTCCACATCATTCAATCCAGGGAACCCTCGTTGAAAAACTCCAACCCGGATGAGATCGAAATCGACTTTGAGACGCTTAAACCTTCTACGTTGCGAGAACTGGAGCGATACGTGTCCACGTGCCTTCGCAAGAAGAAGAAAGGTAGGAGTCTCGGGATGTTACGGCGTCTTGTCGGCGACCGCTCATGTTGGTTGTTTTTGCAGTGGAGAAGGCCACGGAGGCGGTGGTTTCCAGTAAAAAGATCGAGTCCACGTCGGAAAGTAGCGGGTCCTCTTCGGATAGCGAAATTGAAGTTCCAGGTTAGTCCATTTTGGTCAAAATAGCCTTTTTTGCACAGCTTATTTTGGAGTCATAGATGCCGAACTTAATTTAAGTGGGAAGGTTGGCATTGGATGGTTCTTTTGGTGTACGTCTGATTCGTTTTGAATGGGAAAACACAATGTTTTGGTTTCGATTATTAATCATAAATGATAATGGTATGTAAAAGGGATGTTATTAAAGAAAGTAGGTCAAAAATAATAAGTTAGTCAAACTGAAAATATTTCAAGTCATCATAATAAACTATTTGGACTATTTGAATTTTTAGCCATTTATTTACTATTAAACTGAAATTCGAAAGAATCAATTTTCATTTCTTCTCTATTTTCGATTGCCTTTTATTTACTTTTGGCACAACTATAAATTACCAAAAAAAAAACATTTCACTAAAAAAAATACCATTCTATTGATTAAAAAAAATCCACCATGTCATCTCATGGCTCATAAAATCAACACGATTAGCATAGCATGTCATTTATTGGCAGCCAAAGCTAATTTGTGGAAAAAAGCGGTTAGAATAGATAATCTCCTAACATGTGAAAGTGACCATGTGATTAATGTAAAAAATCTCTTTCTATATATATCTTATTGCAACTTTGTTTCAGGGCTGGTAAAACCCCAAAAGAAGAAGCTCCAATCAACAAAAGAGGGCAAAAAGACGCACCCTCATGTCCAAGGCGCCCCATCCCAGGCCACGCTTCACCCCCACGCGGCGGCTGCATTTCCACCTCCGATGAAGCAGCATCATCATCATCATCAGCAGCAGCAGCAGCATCCTCATCATCAACAGGCGCCCCCCGTGGACTACATGGCCCCTCCAGTGGCCGCCCTGGAGTCTTCGCACATGCTGGAGAACAGCTTTGAGTCTTTGCCCTCCTTCGGACAGCCTCTCATGCATCTTTCCCACCATCAACACCAACAACACCAACAACACCACCATCACCACCACGCGGGCAACTCCACGTCGCCCCCGCCGCCACCTCAGCTGGGTGTTAACCCACCCGGGCCCCTGTCCCCTGAGACGCATCCTTTCCTCAATCAACATCCGATTATCCCCTCTCCAGGTAAGATTTTGGTAGAAACTTTTTTGTAAAAATTCACATTTAGAGTTTTTTGTCAAAAAAAACTGTTCATTGAAAATTTATTTAAGTCTGAAAGAGTATTTTATTCACGTACACCTTTATTTATTAATGGAAGAAAAATAACATATGTAAAGTAGAAGACAACTGCATCACACTGAGCTTCAACCTGGCAACCCACCGGGCTTATAATTCACCCTAGGAAACCCTGTAATTATCATAAGAAGAAAACATTGTTAAATATGATTCAAGTATGACTCAAATGAATGGAAAAATCACTTTCTAGTTAAAAGCTTAACATATTTTTGTAAATACAAACTCTTTATTTGCCATTGATTGGCCCAATTTGACTGTAATTGACTAAAACGTGCCTGTCTTTGTTTTTCCCCCATTTAGCCTTACACAGCTCCATGCCTCAGCAACCATCTCGCCCCAGCCACAAGGCGGCGCCTCTTCACCCCAAACTCCCCCAGCAGCCCCAAGCACTGCAACAGCATCCAACGCAGCAACAGCAGCACCAACCGGCGGCGCCTCACCAACTCCCCCCACAAATCCTCCACCCTCCCCAACCTTTACACCAGAGACCCCTTTCCCCTCCCACCCTGACGCCCCAGGGCCTGCTGTCTTCCCAGCCCCCGCAGGCGCTGCTGGAGGACGACGACGAGGCGGCATCCACGGCGATAGCACCGCCCCCACCGCTACCACCGCCGCTCAACCAAGTGCAATTGTACCTGCAGCAGTTCCAGCAACAGGCCGTCCGGCAAGCCCCGGCATCCCAGAATCAAGCCGCCGCCCTCTCGTCCCAGGCCCCTCAGCTCCCGATTCAGTCTCAAGCCCCGGTTGCCCTCCCCCAGCAGATGAGCCGCCATCCTCCATCCCAGCAGTCGCTCCCGCCGGGCTACCATCAGCAGGTGTCGGCGCCGATAGCTCCGCCCTCTCACAAGGTGGGCGTTCCCATCAGCAAGGCGCAACAGATCCTCCAGGCCCCGGAGAGGCTCTCCCCACCAAGGCCGCCCAAGCCGGAACTCTTCATGGCGGGTCACATGAGGGATAACCCATCTCCTCTCATGATGCATTCCCCACAACTTCCTCAGTACCCGCCCGTGTCCCATCAGTCTCCGCCACATCATATGCAGCCGAAAAAGGTCAGTGGCCATTTGTTGTCATTACACCAGCAGGTTCAACATTTCTTTTTCCTTAAAATCATTGGAGCAGAAGTTCTTACTAAAAGTTTCCATCTTAATCCTTTCCATGTCAACATATTATAGAACTAATTCACATTTACGTTCGTATGGGACCAAAATATTGACCATTTTTAACTACCTTGACATTTTTAAATTCTTTTTCATATTCACACACCACAGCTAAAAAAATGTTTTTTTTTCTTTTTTCCGTAAATACAGCAAAGGGCACCTGGCAACCAAGGAGTCCTCAAAGAGGAGAAACTTCCTCCTTCGCCCGCCATGAGAGGAGAGCCGTTCCACCCCGCCGCCCGGCCCGATCACCACAAGCATCCCGACAACAAGCCCGTTCCACCCAACCTCGGCCAACAGAGTAAGGCTTCTTCTTCACGCTCTTCCTTTGTGCATTTATTTAACGGCGGTCTTTGTCAGATGTGAAGTCCATGGACAGCTCTCGGCCCGTCATCCGCTCCTCTGAGCCCAGCGGACCCCCGCCGCCCACCCTGCAGGACAAGGAAAAGTTCAAGCAGGAGTCCAAGGCACCCGCTGCACCCAAAAAGGTAACTTTGTTCATGAGTACAAATAGAATATAGAATATATTAGCTATTACGTTTACTGTTTGGATGATGATTTTTGTTACTGGTTCTTATGCACCCTCTAGTGGACACATTTGTCATTTCAGAAGAAAAATAATAAAGCCAGTAGTTTTGTTTTTCTTTGTCGTGTACAATAGGAAAATTAATGTTTGGAGTTCTCTCGCCATTTTTTATATTTAATCTATACTTTTTGGGGGACTACAATTGTAGTACAAATGTGTATAAATGTGTCCTTGTGTTTCCAGGATGTGAAACTGAAGAACATGGGCTCGTGGGCTAGCCTGGCCCAGAAATCTACGTCGACGCCCATGTCGGCCCTCAAGTCGTCCAGCGACAGCTTCGAGCAATTCCGCCGGGCCGCCCGCGAAAAAGAGGAGCGCGAGAAGGCGCTCAAGGCGCAGGCCGAGCAGGCCGAGAAAGACCGCGTTAGACGGGAGCAGGACAAACATCGGTAAGTCAATACTTATTATGATATATATATAGAGAGATTTTTCCTTTAAATGGCGATTTCTTTCCCCCCAGAAACCGTGACGACGACGATGTCATCGAGACGAGCAGGAGGTCGCATGAGGAGCCGCGCCGGCGTGTAGAAGCGGCGCCGGCGCCCACGCAGCAGCACGTACAAGCGCCGCAGCCCGAACCTCAACCGGCCGCCGTCCAGACCCCGCCTCCGCAGCCTCAGCCGCCCCCGCCGCAGCCCCCCACGCCGCCTCAGCCCGTCGCCGTGCAGAGTCCGCTGGACCAGCAACGGGATATGGCGCGACGGCGAGAGCAAGAGCGAAGACGGCGAGAAGCGGTAAGAAAATTGGACATCAATGCTCGTTTTAACAACAACAAAAGTGCAATACCTTTTGTGTCCCACAGATGGCAGCGACGATTGACATGAATTTCCAAAGTGAATTAATGGCGATCTTTGAGGAAAACATCTTTTGAGGAGGCAAGAAAAATGACAACTTGAAAATGGGGCGGGGACAGGCTGCAAAAAAACTCAAACAAAAAGACGGAAAACGATTTTTTTTCACGTCGGCACTCTGCCTTTTTTTTTTCTTTTTTTTTTTCGTCTCCTTCATCCCGACAAGCGACGGAATAACTACGACAATAATTTGAACTCCAAGCTCTGATTATTTACTGACAAAACTCGAGAGTGCGGTTCTTTCTGGAACTGAAAAGCAAGACCGACACTTTTTTTTTTATGTTCATCTGTCCGTATGTGAAGACAAAAAAAACGGCCTGTCGGGGTATATTTCACACTGTAAAACACGTCTATTTCTCATATGAGAAGGTACACTTTTTGCCTTTTAACATATCCCTCTTTAAGACAAAAACAGTCACCCCATCTACTGTAAAAAAAAAAAAGTATTTTCTTATCTTACCATAACATTAATTTCTCCAAAACACACTCCTCATATCCGTAAGTACCCCGCCAATCTATGCCAAACCAGTTTTTAACATTCTGTCCTCCATCATGTCATAAGTAGGTAAGATTTAAAAAAAATGAAATATATGCATTATGATCGCTCCAGCAAGTATTTAAAAAATAACAATGTTTTTTTTTTTTTTCAATCCCTGACAGGATGCAGTGGTTCACTTTCCGAAAACTTCGGTTCATTTTATTCATCACTACAGAACAAAAACTTTATTTTGGCAGTCGCGCTCTGCTAACGGTTTGCTATCAACTTTTTACAAAAAATCAAATTCAAAGTTCATTTTTAGTCGTCTCATCTGGTGTTTTTTTTTCTTTTTCTCCAGTGCCTGTATTATTAATATTATTATTATTGTACGGCAATTCTTCTTTTGGTCGATTTTTTTACACTCCGTCAAGGGGGCGGAGTCTAATTTTTTTGACCATTTGGGGTGATTGTTGTTTTTTTTTTTGAATGCGTTTGTGTATAAAAGAAAAGAAAAAAAAACAACAAGAGAAAAAACAGGAGCGTTTTATATCAGACCCGACGTCGGGGCTTTTTAAATGTGCTTTTAGCTGGACTTCCAAACTATTTTTTTCCGTTTTTTTGTCTTAAATGTCGACACATTTAGCTTTGGTTTCTGCTCACGTGTGATTGAGGACGTTCGAATGTGTTTGTTTTTATTTTTTTAAGAT
Organism: Stigmatopora nigra; assembly: GCF_051989575.1. Classification (NCBI taxonomy): domain Eukaryota; kingdom Metazoa; phylum Chordata; class Actinopteri; order Syngnathiformes; family Syngnathidae; genus Stigmatopora; species Stigmatopora nigra. The sequence goes on from NC_135522.1 coordinate 1,679,535, forward strand.
ATTTGCGTTCTATTGAAGACAATAAACAACTTCAGAAGAACTTTTTTTTTTTTTTTTTTTTGTGCTTAAGTCACCTTTTTACTAATTCGAATGAAGGCATCCTTGTTTTGTTTTCCGCTCTCGGTCGTGCCATTTGTTCGAAGGAGAGAATGTGCTGGCTCGGCCCACGAGTTTGCTTTATTCAGGTATTTTATTTTGTTACACACGTTTATTTTCCGATGGGACGATTTATTGTTTGATATGATGTAAGTGGTCTGTCCAGATCTCTTGATTCAGTCTGTACTGATCACTGAAAAAAACTCATCTCTTTTATAGAAAACAATAAAAAAAAGAAATAAATCAGTCCCCTCATGTTTGTGCAAAGCTGGGATGTTGCCACATGTAAATATTTTCTGAAAATTATTCTTTAAACCATGTATATTTAAATTATTTTATTTGTTTACAGAAATTGACCGTATCACTTTAAGCGGTTGTCATTTGCAAACATGTAATGCAGGTAATAGGCTTTGGAGGGCGCTGTTTCCCACGGAATGTTCATGACGACCATGCAAGCGATATTTAACAACAAGGAAGTGACTGATAAGTCACCCGACTGCTGTTAAGATGGCACCGATTGGCCTTAAAACAATCGTTGGCGAAAGTAAGTATTATGTTTAACAATTTTAATGCTTTTACATTAACGGTAATACTAGAGTTGTTTATATTCTTAGAAGATCGGACGAGTCTTTAAAGTGAATTAGATCTCGAAAAGTTGCTTCCTCGATGCGGTTTCCGGGCTAGAAGCACTAACAAACAATTCAAATTTGAATAAAATCACCGTAATTATCAATCATCGTAATTAACAGAGATCGGGAAAACCTGATTTCATGCCATTAAAAATGTTCAACTTTATTTCAACTCGTTACATGTGTAAAATAAAGGTAAAACTACGAGGAAGTTGAATGCTGATAGCAGTTAGCTTATGTAATGAGGAAGTTAAACGAGGGTGTTTTCTATTAATAACAAGTCAAAACAAAAAGATCAAAACTTTTCTTACTAATTAATAACTCTTAAAAAGTAATTTCGCAACACCGCACCCTAATGATTACAAATAGATGGGTGTTTGGATCTATAATTTGAGTTAAAATATCAGATTTGTTTGCCTGTACAGAAATCCTGAATGGCGTCATCAAGAGCGTAAAGAAGGATGGCGATTGGAAAGTAAACATTTTACTATTTTTTTCATTTTTGAGAACTTAATTTTTTTGTTTTACGCTGTTTACAAATGTGCATCCATTTTCAGGTTCTCATCGTGGACCACATGGGGATGCGCATTTTATCATCTTGTTGCAAAATGTCAGATATTTTAGCAGAAGGGGTCACCAGTAAGTATGCACAAACTATTTATATAACCGCAGTCATTTTATACATAATAATGTTATGCATTTTTCTATTATTTTCAGTTGTGGAGGACCTCAATAAAAACAGAGAACCTATTTCTTGCCTGGAGGCCATCTATTTGATCTCCCCAGTCGAAAAGGTCCGTCACTACATTTATTTTAATCATAAAATTGGAAACTTACATCTTTTTTTTTTATTTTGTAGTCCGTTCGGGCGCTCATTAAAGACTTTAAGGACACGGCTTTTACCTACAAAGCAGCCCATATCTTCTTCACTGACAGTAAGTGAACGATAAAACTATCAAAATGTTCAGAATGTCATTTTTTATTTATTTATTTTTTATTTACTAGCTTGCCCTGATCATCTTTTCAATGAAATCGCAAGGGCGCGTGTCTCTAAGGCTGCAAAGACGTTAAAAGAGATTAATGTGGCTTTCTTGCCATACGAATCACAGGTAGGACATTTTTTTTTTTTATTATTTACAATTTGAACACTTGATAATGACTTTTTAAAAAGTTTTAATGTCATTTTGTTCCTCTCCACCCCCTTAGGTATTCTCTCTGGACCACGAATCGTCTTTCCACGCCTTCTACAGCCCTAAAAGCAACCAAGAATTACGGGCCAAAATGATGGAAAACATGGCCGAGCAGATCGCCACTTTATGCGACACGCTGAAAGAATACCCTGCCGTCCGATATCGCCAGTACGCCTCGTTCTGCTACTTCCACGGCACCCCGATTTTAACACTAACAAAATCCCACTCTTGTCTTTATAGTGGCTCGGAAAGGAACGCCAAACTGGCCGAAGAAGTCTACCAGCGCCTAAACGCCCATAAAGCCGACAACCCAAGCATGGGAGAGGTTCTAGTGCACTATTATTACTACTACTATTACTACTACTGATACTACTATTGCTGCTTTTCTGTGTGTTGGTGTTTAGAACATTATATTATCATCTCCTTTTTTTCTACTTTATCTATTTATCCCATATGAGACTACCATATTTTCTCGCACGTTTGCCGTATTTGTCATTAAAAAAATGATGACTCAATCGAGGGTACGGCTTATATGTGCATAAATTAGACTTTACATGCACAAAACTGCAAAGTGATAAAGAGGAATCGTCATAATGAATAACAAAATAAGGTTGATATTGTGATTTATTTCAAAATAGAGAAAGGATAAACGGATAGGACGGTTAACAAAATGTATTTTGATGTTTATGAATTAACTTTATGAAAAAAAAACATATCTGGCATTAATATTTTTCCATGCAAAGTAACACATTTGTACACCTTATTAAAACCATCAATATGGAGGTGGAAATTATGAATTGGGGTGGCTTATATGAGAGAAATTGTAAAAATTGAATGATTTTTAAGGCAATTTTAAGCATAGTTTATACGCAAAGGTGGCTTATATGTGAGAAAATATGGTGTATAAAGCCATTGTATAATTTCCCACTTCTACAGGTTGATTGGTGTCTTCCTTTTTGGTTTCTTTTCTTCACCGCTGCTTTCTTTTTTGTTTTCTCTTCTGTATTCTCTTTCTTAGCTTCCCTATCCTTGCTCCGGGATGAGGCTTATCAGGCATGTATTACATTTCTGTGTTTATTGCTTCGCTGTTTCATCGCTTGAGATGAGTAACAACACAAAGATGGCGACGTTACTCCAATTTTTATATTGCAATTGGGTCAAAAACTTTTTAAAATGTACTCATTTAATTTTACTTTCTGAATTAAGTGTCGTTTGCGGGCCAAATTTAATGATATTGACCGCAAGACCTATTTTGGACACTATATTCACATGTTTTTCTGCTAAAATTATTGCATCAGTTTCCAATTTAGCTTTAAGATGCAAAAGTGCATGGTGGAATTGAACTTTTATTAAAGGAATATTGTTAAATTTTGGACATTGTTTCCAGGGTGTGAACAAAGGGCGTTCCCAACTCCTCATTGTGGACCGCGGGTTCGATCCCATCTCGCCACTCCTCCACGAGTTGACCCTCCAAGCCATGGCCTATGATTTGCTCGATATCCAAAAGGATATTTACAGGTGACTACACCGCCATTTTGGAAATTCTGGTTAGATTTTTCTAGATATAAAACTTTTTTTTTTCAGTTATCAGACAACCGGCATCGGTGATTCCAAAGACAGACAAGTGTTGCTGGACGAAGACGACGAGTTGTGGGTTCAACTTCGACATCTCCACATCGCCGATGTCTCAACGTGAGTTTTGCGGAATCCATCAACTCGATGGTCATCAAAACATGTTAAAAAATCCTCATATGAGGCTAATTTTGTTCTTTGTTGATGTAGAAAAGTGACGGAGTTGCTTAACACTTTTTGTGAGAGCAAGAGGATGTGCACCGATAATGTAGATATAATTGTTTCCTTCCTTTAAATTCACTTTTTTTTGTTTTTTGAGTGATGCCATTTTGTGTTAATGTGTCTTTTATTCATCAGGCCAACATCAAAGATTTGTCCCAGATGTTAAAAAAGATGCCACAGTATCAGAAAGAGTTAAGCATGGTAAGATAATTCAATCATGTTTCAGGGTTTTGCTTAGAAACAACCTGGCGGCCCACCAGGCTTCTAAAACACTGGGAGAACCCCATCATGTAGTAATCAGCCCAGATATGACATCTATTCAGTATTTTCAGAGTATGTGTTATGGTAGTTGGTAGAATAAGATTTATAATAATTAAAAAAAGATAGTCTCTCCCAATCAAAATGGATTGGACGTCCAATAAATGTGGACTAAAAAACCTCTTGTTTTTTTTCTATAGTACTCCACCCACTTGCATTTGGCCGATGCTTGCATGAAGAGGTTCAAGAGCTCTCTCGATAAGCTCTGTGAAGTGGAACAGGTCAGTGAATGCATCGCCACCTTCTTAATGTAGAACTACTATATATATATATTTTTTTTTTTTTTGGTTAATAATAATAGATGCCATTCTGATTACTAATGGTAACTAATTTTCTTAATAATAATAATAAATGATGCCATTTTGATTACTCATACTATATAATTTCTAAAAAAAATATAATAAATGATGCCATTTTGATTACTAATAGTATTTAATTTTCTTAAAATTGAGGTTTGTGTAAATATTAAATTTTTTTAAATTTAAATCCCAAAACATCCACATTTTTTACTTTCGTGGGCCACACAAAATGATTTGGTGGACCAAATTTGGCCCCCGGGTCCTAAGTTGAACACCTGCGACCTGCGCTCCCATTTGTTGAGGTCATGTTTTTCCACATCTGCTCACTGAGTGCATCTGTAGTTGACATTATAAATAGTCACCGGATAATGGACACTTGATCCCTCCATGCAGTAAAACAAGCCGTCAAATACAACGTGTATTCGCTTAGTTATCAAAACTAAGTGTCTGTATTTCTCTGTCTATCTCTTTCAGTACACTGAGTGACCTCTGTATGACCCCCTAGTTTATTTATAGCGCCGTTAGCGTTGACGTCGAAAGGCCCCTGGCAAGCTTTGTGGTGTTTAATGGAAAATAGCGCTCATATTATTGTATAAGGAGCTCGTGGCGGGGCATCAACACCCCCCGCGTGCACGGGGACAGAGTGTCGGGACGCTTAGTCACATTTTAATGACTTGCTAATGTTAAAATCCTTCCCCTTTAGCACATCTACAGGGAGGATTTATCGAGGATGAGATTGAGGGTTGAAATCTCACTTGAAAATTTCCAGGTTATTTTCTGACCTGGTGCTGAATTAAAAAATAATAATTAAAATGTACCAGTCACTTTTTGTTTTTTCCTTGATAGGATTTGGTGATGGGAACAAATGCTGAGGGTGAGCCTCTAAAAGATGCCATGAAAAGCATCGTTCCCATCCTACTGGATAGTCAAGTTTCGGCCTACAATAAGATTCGCATCATCTTGCTCTTTATATTTCACAAGAAAAAAGGTATCCTTTTCTTCCTCTTGAATAATAATAATCATCACGTTGGATTTATTTATTCATCCGAGTGTGTGTGTGTGGTTGTTTTGCAGGTATCGGGGAGGAAAACCTGGATAAACTCATCCAACATGGCAACGTGACGGCCGACAGGAACATTATCACCAACCTCCAGAACCTGGGCTGTAACATCATTACAGGGGTACTTCTATTTTTTTTTAAATGAAATGAACTCAATGCTGTTATCGTCATTATGAGTATAATGAGATTTGATTTGATTAGATAACTTTATTCATCCCGTATTCGGGAAATGTCATTGTCACAGTAGCAAGAGAGTGAGAATACAGACACAGCAAAATGCTTCACCAAGTACACAAAGAACAACAACAAACTGACAAATAACTAATCAATTAATAAGGAATAAAGTAATAAGTAGTTACATGAGTAGTTGTCTAGGCCATATTGATGCTGTATGGCAACATGTCATTTTTTATACATGAAATTTGAGCAGGGAGATTATTTTTTTCCTGGAGAAAAATGATTCATTTATTATTAATGTATATATTTTTTAATCTTGTTCGTCTGGCAATTGAAGTTTCAGTGTTTAAAAGGTCAGTTATTTAGCAGTTTGATTTAAGGGGTCAAAGGGTCACTTTCTGAAATTACTATATTTTAGGTGCATTTTTCCACTTAAAAAATGACTTATTTCTGCCATACTTTTTTGTTTTTCAGGGCGCCAACTCCAGTACAACTCTACCCGATCGCAAGCAGCGCACAGAAAGCACGTATCAACTTTCCAGATGGACGCCCATCCTCAAAGACGTCATGGAGGTACGTGACAACCAGGACCAACTCGTTATTGACAATGATGGCTGTCAGTGGCGCTGAATGATGATGTCATCATTCTCTTCCAGAACGCCATCGACGACAAGCTGGACAAACGCCAGTGGCCTTTTATCTCTGACCCCGCCCCCATTAGCACCACTCACACGGCGGTCAGGTAGGTCATTTGACTGGTCGCCAACTATAATTAGAATTCAAAAATCATTTTTAGCGCATTTATACAATTTAATAACAGAAAAAAAACCCTCTATTGTAAAGCAAATTTAAACGGTGGGTCACAGACAGATTATTTTGTTCAGATAAAAGCTTTTTTCCCCGTAAATTCAATCCAGTCGGCACTCTTTCCTGGTAAAAAAAGAGGAAGTGGAGCATTTTAAAAGGGCAGTTTTGCCTTGAATACATTAATTCCCATCCGGGATAATCTGCGTAATGCACCATGTCCGCCTTTCCTGGTCAGCAAAGTGCAGAAAAGCCAATCTGAGTAGTCATTAAAAGGACTCTAACCTTCTGACCTCACGTTTATGTAAGTACACAAGTGGACATTTGTTTTTGTTTGTGACCTGTAGTGCACGTCTGGGCCAGTGGCACAACAACAGACCGCCCACAGAGTACCACACGGGACCCAGGCTCATTATTTTTGTCATCGGCGGGCTCACCCACTCGGAGATGCGATCGGCCTATGAAGTCACCCGAGCCAATGCCGGCAAATGGGAAGTTCTGATTGGTAAGCAACGTTCCTATCAAATCAAAAACCTTTATTGTTATTATACACAACTGCGTATAACAAAATTGATGGTGCTACTCCACAAAGTAATGTTTTCCCAGTAAAAACATAAAAAAGTAGTATGAAAAGTCACGGTAGATTCTAAAATTCTAAAATATGGCACATTCTAATGCCAAAAAATGGTTGTCAGATTGGCCAAAAAAACTGAAAAAAATGTCTTTAAGGGACAGACCAAAAGATGATTTTTATGTATATGACAGTTGCCCAGAATATTTAGGAACGCTAATTTTTTTAGACTTATGATAATATAGACTTGGCAATATAACATTTTGTGCTGAAACTTATACTCATGCACATAGAGTACTGTACTATATTTACAAAGCCTAGTGTTAGACAGTAGTCTCAAAAGTATTATTTTAAGAAACTGTCTTCATTAGAAAAGATGCCATATTGAGTCATATTTCCCCAAACGACAAAGCAAATCATATAAAACGTTATCCTACGAGCCTAACGATATATTTTGTGGACAGGCTCCTCCCACATCTTGACTCCAACCAGCTTCCTGGACAACCTCAAGAGTCTGGACCAGGTTCCTAACCCTATTAGCGAAGATAATTCGGACCCCAACAACGGGCGGCTGTAATGAAGCCCTTATTCCAAGTGAAATACCAACATTTTTCCTATTTAGACTCTTGTTCATATCAATATCTCGGAAATTAGACTTTTCTCATCTAATTGAAAAGGCAAGTATTTAAAAACAGATACTCACCTAATCCTAACTTAATGATATTACCAGTAAGAACCTTTTTAATGAACCCCCCTGACCCTTTTTTTCTTTCTGTCCCTGATGATTTTGCACATAACTTGATTCTACTGCCGGAATGCGCTGGTTTGTTACTTTTTCGCGTGTATAAAAGAAGGAATAAATGAAGGAATATTGACTTTACATGCGCTCTCTTGGTCGTCAGTTTCTCTCAATGTGACCACCCACGCATGGGATTATTTTTTTATTGAGGATTATAGACATTAAGAGTCCACGGGCCACGCTTCTAATAGCTACGGGTTAATACTCGGCACTTAACTCTCTTTTAAAAGCTTTTGGTTTGAGGCGTGGCGGGTAGGCCAAGCAACTATTACACGCAACTATTTGATGAGGATTCCGGACGGCGTTGAGGAATTTTTAAGAAGAGGAGCGGCATGTTGTGAGGGTGAGTCCACCTCAAATTATTAATAATTCCTGTATATGTATTTTTGTGTATATATAAAATTCTCTCATGGTTCTTATAAATGGATGTTTATACTTGTTTTAATATTTTAAAATAATTTGTATTCATTACCAATGAGTTACTCCTACTCCTGTTTAGTTATATTTTTTTAAATTATCTAAATAATATATATATAATCATAAATAACAGGATATGTTAAAATGATACGAGTTTCCACAGGAAAACCGCTGGAGTTCCGAAGAATAAGAGCGGCAATATTTCCATAACTTTTACCGAGAAGCGGACTTTCATGGCGGTGGCAAAGTATCAGGTACTTGAAAATTCATTTTACTTCTCAACTGTAGTCTTCATTTATTTATTTATTTTATTTCCATCTTGGTAGGTGGGAGTATCTGGCCATCACGGCTCCGCCCCTCAGATCTCCGTGACCCAGTGCACGCCAGATCCGAAGAGGAAGCTTCTCTTGCCGCCCGGCAACCAGTTACGAGTTCCCATCGAGCCGGGACACGACGACTCCGTCCAGGTGGGTGCCTGACGTTATTCTTCGGAGACATTTTGATGGCTTTGTTTTGACCCCGACAGCCCGAAAATGTGATGAATGTGGAGCAGTGCTTGATGGATCCCAGTCAGAGTGCCCCCTGCACCCCCAGGCGCGCTGAGGGGGCGTCCATCCTTAATGCTTCCAACAAAGGTAAATGGCTAAAGTCACATTAAATGACTATTTGAATTGTTATTGTTTTATTTTGACCCTTTCAGGAACAGTGGACATTTTACCATTAGCTTAACTTGTACTTAAATGTATTGTGGTAATTCTATTTTTTACTGTATACTTTTACTTTTTACCTTTTTGATTTATTTGATACTTTCCCCAACACATTTACAGTAATTTGTCAAATTTCAGGGTTAATATAGACTAGACATGTGCGCAATAATTAAAAAATAGCAAAGTAGGGTCCCCCAATTATAATTTTTTTCTGTGTTGAGTCATAGTAGCAAAAGTGGCTTCTGAATGCAATACTTCTGGGATTCCACGTTCGGCTTCCTTCAGCCCCGATTCCGACTTGCGGCGCCCCAAGAGTCAAGAACCCAAAGGTTAGACAATTGTATCGCCCGAAAAAATACATCTCTCGCTAAAGCGTTTATTAAAAATATATGATTTTCACTTTGTCGGCAGGCCCGGATTCAGACAAGTTTTTCAACCTGCTAGCCAACTCGCAAGACAAACGTCTGGACGACCAGCGAGCGTCTCTCCCGTCTTTGCCTGGGGTTCAAAATGGAGGCAGCACCCAAACGCCTAATCCGGACGCCAATTATTTGTGTTACATGGTCTCCAAAGTCCAGGTGTGTCCAACAAAATCCGACCCAACATGCATACTTTTTTTCCTGATAAAAAACAATTGAATTTCTTTGGGTTTAAACTTATGTTTTGCACTTTTTAGGGGTTAATATGTCCAATTCAGTCAATAACAATGTTGTAATTTTCCAACAGGGTTCTCGGCTAGATGACCAAAGATGTTCAGCACCCCACGTTCTCCAAAAATTAGCCACCCCGACCCCTCAGCGTAAAGTCTTACCCACTTCAGAGGACCCAGAAAAAACTCCAATGGACTCCACTTCACAAAACCGAAACCAAAGCAATCCTCAACAACAGGTACGTCCACAGACTGAAAAATCCACCCATGAAACAACATCTTATTTCCCCATTTTCTAAAGTTCTCTCAGGCCGAAGAACACCAATTCCTGAAAATGCTGAGTCACGCACAAAACGGACGCATGGACGACCAGCGTTGCACTTTACGACAAAGCAAAAGTACACCCAGTTCGCCTTCTAGAAGGCCAAAAGAAGCCCCTTCAGGTCTGGAAACAAACACAAATCGGGGTAGGATCGTCCTGGATCGTGTCAATCTTTCTGAGGTCTACCATCTCTCGCATAGGTCCAGAAGCAGATGCGCTTTTCCGCATGTTGGACCAGAGTCAAAACCGCAGGCTGGACGACCAGAGGGTGTGTCTACCCTGCCTGCCGGGGATAGGCGGGACTCCGGAAAGTGGAAAACGGCACCAGGGTCAAGGAAAAGCTAAAATTCCAGTATGTACCTTTTTGTGTGGATGAATTATGGGTTAACTTGATGTAATGATCCATGGTTATCTACTCTTGTTAGGTTGGTGCACCACAAATCACAGTCAATAAAGGGACACCGTCCAAAAAACAGGGTGTCCAAGCTACTGCCCCATTGGACTGCAACCTGTCAAAGTCGGCGTCCTTCAACTGCGAGACGGAGTATCAGAGGACAAACGATTCCACGGCCCAGGTGAATCACAGTAATGATAATACTTGGAATATTTGGGGATATGGAATGATCAAAGTTGTGGTTTTTGGATTGAAATGTCACTTAGACATCTATTGATAACATTTTGTCTTTTTCCAGATGACTGTGAAAGTGTCCTTGAGTTTCACACCACAAATGGTAACCCTGTCTTAATATCAAATACTATATTTTACAGTGTAGAAGTTGTTCTACTATATTATATACTATATTAAACAGTACTTAGATATTGAACAGTACTTAGATAGTGAACAGTACTTGGATAGTAAACAGTACTTGGATAGTAAACAGTACTTGAATAGTAAACAGTACTTGGATAGTAAACAGTACTTGGATAGTAAACAGTACTTGGATAGTAAACAGTACTTGGATAGTAAACAGTACTTGGATAGTAAACAGTACTTAGATAGTAAACAGTACTTAGATAGTAAACAGTACTGAGATAGTAAACAGTACTGAGATAGTAAGCAGTACTTAGATATTAAACTGTACTTAGATAGTAAACAGTAGTTAGATAGTAAACAGTACTTAGATAGTACACAATACTTAGATAGTAAACAGTACTTGGATAGTAAACAGTACTTGGATAGTAAACAGTACTTGGATATTAAACTGTACTTAGATATTAAACTGTACTTGGATGTTAAACAGTACTTAGATAGTAAACAGTACTTAGATAATAAACAGTACTTAGATAGTAAACAGTACTTAGGTAGTAAACTCTTTAATGCATACCACATATCCTTATAAGTGCATCTTTTAGTCTGAAAATGACAGTATCTATTTTCATCCATTTATATGACATGTTTATCTTTGTTTACTTAATCTAGGGACATAAACATTTGAACGGGCCTTGCACTTTTCCGGAAGTCTTCCTCACCTTGGGTGCCCCGGGAGAAAACCTCATGATCCCCCTAAGCCCGAGACCTGGAAGACCCGTGTCCTGGAACCTGAACCTCGTCCCCAAGGAAGACGACGACTCTCCTCGTCGCTCTCGACCGTCGTCACCTCAACCGAAGACGGCTCGTAAGCCGCAGTGTGGTAATTCTCCGAGACGGGCCGGGCTCGCCATTACGCCGGAAGATGACTGTTTCTCGCTGATCGAGAAGGTTCATGCGACCCGTCTTCAAGGGGGACACAAACAAAAAGGGGCCAAGAAAGATAGGAAAGATGGTGGAAATAAACACTAGTGTCCAATCTTTTTTTCCCCTAAAAAGTTATTGTAATATATTTGTATATTTAGACTGCAGGAACAAAGAGATGACCAAGATAGGTAATATATCGCAAGTTATATGTATTTTTAAGTATAAAATTTGTTAAATTGTAATATTTTATTCAGGTTTTTACCCTCTGGCTAATGAAGTTTTGGGCGAATACTTCCATCTTGTGTTAAACCTGAGAATTGCAACAGAATGTAAACTTCATTCAAGCTTCTTGTCCAGACCATATTCAGGTATTTTCATAATTTTTGTTGTGTGTCCTCACATTTTGTGCTGTAGTTCACCTTAATTTGTTCACTATGCTTTATAAGTTTATTCACAATTCATATTTATGTAACATAAACACTAATTACTGTATATTTTTGTGTGTATAATGAATGTTGCTATTGGAATGATGATTGAGTACATGTGGATCAAATGTTTTAGAATTAAAAAAATGACAAATGTGATATTGACTTTTGCAATTCAAACATTTATTGACTATATTGAATTTACAGACAGTCCATATTTTATGGATCCGTTCACTGATTCCACTTGACTTTATTCAGTAGAGTCACCCTGAAAAAGAAGTTTAAGATTTAGTTTTTTCATTTTTGGAGGTTTGTATACATTTGACACTTTGGAAAAAGAAATAGAATAAAATAGACCTTTCCAGAATCACGGCTTTTGGCCCTCAGCTTGTTGACTTGAGACTCAGCAATGTCAGCACGTTCCTGAGCCTCTTCCAACTCATGTTGGACCTTCCTGAGCCTGGACATGTGGGTATTAGCCTGTTCCTCCTGTGACAGAAAATAACGTATTTTAAATAAATTGAACTCTATCATAATATTTATCATATTCCTTGCGAGCAGACTCACGGCCTCCTCAGCTTGTCTCTTGTAAGCTTTAACTTTCAACTGCAATTTATCCACCAGGTCCTGAAGCCTTGTACCATTCTTCTTGTCCTCCTCAGTCTGGAAGTGTATACAAAGTGTGTTTTTCCACTATTTTGACTCCGAAAAGTGAAATATAACGTTACATACTTGGTAAGTCAGTTCCTTCACTCTTCTTTCATACTTTCGAACACCTTTAACGGCGTCCGCTCCACGTCTTTGCTCGGTTTCCACTTCGGTTTCGAGCTCACGGACCTAAATAATGAAAAAAAAGGAGTATAACTTTATTGTAACAACGTAGTGGACAATGAACACACATTCGTTCCGCACCTGGGTCTAATTGGCTGCTCGCCCTTTTGGCGCTAATGTTAGCTTTGAAGTGCTACTGTACACTCGACGGCGTCCCTCAGCATTTTTTGTTTATTCACCGTTTAAAATAATATTAATAGTACTTGTTTATCCATATTTTCGATAGTTTCAAGAGGACTCAACATACTCCGGTGTTTTGGTAAGTAGCCGCTGCATTTGGAAGCCGTTACAAGGTAGGTAATAAGCATTATGAAAATGTTATTTTACCCTAACATTAGACGTGGGCAATTTGTATACGACGACACAATTAGGTCATTTTTACTGCCGTTGAGTTGTCAAAAAGAAGCAATTCAGTGATTGTATATTAACGAACTAATGTTTAGACGTCATTTAGATTATATTTGGCGTTTTCCGTTTTGTATAAGTACCTGTGATATCGTGTATATTAACTCGCTAGCCGCTGGTGGTCAGCCATTTGCTAATATACTCGTCATTTTCCATTTTGAATATGCCCGTGTTACACTGTATTAACTGTCTTGTCTTCTATAGAACATTTGTATTTTTGCATTGATATATTTTTATGCAAATGTATTTGACACATTAAAACATGGCAACATGAAGATATTGTCAAAAGGCTGCCCGGACCCCAAACATTTTTACCCCAATTAAGTCCACCTGGGACAAAATGGTGACACGGTAAGTGGCCGCTGCATTGGGAGTCGTTAAAGGTAGGTAATAAACATTAAGAAATGGTTATTTTACCCCAACGTTTGATATGCTGTGAATTTGTATACAATGTCACAATTTGCTCATTTCTACTGTCATAGAGTTGTTAAAAAGAGGCAATACAATTATTGTATATTAACAAACTAGTGGATGGACATGATTTACATTACATTCAGCATTTTCTGTTTTGTATATGCAACTGTTATATCCTATATTAACTGGTCATTTTCCATTTTGTATATGCTGGTGTTACACTGTATTTACTGCTTTGTCTTCTAAAGAACTTTTGTATTTTTGCAATGATATATATTTTTATGCAAATTTACTTGACACATTTAACCATGGCAACATTGTCAAAAGTCTTCCCACCACTCCCCAAATATTTTTTCCCAATTCAGGTCCAGTGTATTGTCTTGTGATGAACTATTAATCTTAGAATTACTGTATTATGGTGGTGTCATTATGATGTATGTGACTGTATGGCAACCAGTTGAGCGAGACAGTTTTTATGGGGGTATTAACATAGAAATATACTTGATTAAATAGGATCATACTCTAGTACAGTGATCGTGTATTTCATTACCCTGGATTCCAGTTTCTGGAGTTGTTTCTTTCCACCCTTCATGGCGAGGTTCTCCGCCTCATCCAAACGGTGCTGCAAGTCCTTGACGGTGACTTCCAGGTTCTTCTTCATCCTCTCCAAGTGAGCACTGGTGTCCTGCTCCTTCTTCAGTTCCTCAGCCATCATGGCAGCCTGAAGAAACGTTAAGTCCAGTCATTCACATTCTAGAAAAAGAGAGCTTAAAGAATTTCTGTCTTTGGTTTAGTCAGTCTCACATCAGTGATAGCCTTTTTGGCTTTCTCCTCAGCATTTCTTGACTCCTGAACAGCATCATCAACTTCACTCTGGATCTGGACAAAGTCAGACTCCAGCTTCTTCTTGGTGTTCAGAAGACTGGTGTTCTAAATATTTCAGAAATAAATGTTTTTAGACATTTGTTAACACATGACAGTAACATTTCTTGAATCTAGAAGAACCAGGATGGTTGTTCTGTTTATGTCTGTGGTATGATGTCAATTTACGAAAACAAACCTGAGAGTGAAGCAAGCCAACACGCTCGCTAGCGTCGACCAGCTCCTGCTCGGCCACTTTGCGGCCTCTCTCGGTCTGCTCCAGGGCGGCTCTCAACTCCTCGATTTCAGCCAGCATCAGGCCGTTCCTGCGTTCCACCATGGCAACCTGTTCCTTCATGTCTTCTTGTCCTCTGACAGCCTCGTCAAGGTGCAGTTGAGCATCCTTTTGAGAAAACAAATCAAATCATCAATCCTCCGCCCGTTAGCATGTAATTATGTGAAGCTCACCTTGAGTTGTCCCTGGACATTCCTCAGCTGTTTCTGGGCTTCAGCAGCCTGTCTGTTGGCATGGCTGAGCTGAATCTCCATCTCATTCAGGTCTCCTTCCATCTTCTTCTTGACCCTCAGGGAATCGTTTCTGCTCCTGACTTCAGCATCCAGGGTACTCTGCATGGAGTCCATCACTCTCTGGCTGTTCCTCTTGATCTGCTCCATCTCTTCGTCCTTCTCGGCCAGCTTTCTGTCGACCTCGCCCTTGATTTGGTTGAGCTCAAGCTGAACGCGAAGAATCTTGGACTCCTCGTGCTCCAGTGTGCCCTGTGGACCAGAAATTATATTTTAAAAAATTGCAGTACAGAGTATCGTGAAGCTTTCATTTAATGCTAATAAAACAAGGTACCTCTGCTTCCTCAAGAGCCGTCTGAATCTCTGCCTTTTCACTTTCTACCGTCTTCTTAGCTTTTTCAAGCTCATGGATGCTCTTTCCTGTCTCCCCAATCTGTTCAGTTAAATCTGAGATCTCCTCTAGAGGGTATAAAAACAATAGAAAACATTTTCTAACATTTCTTCCCAATAATCAGTTCGAACAATTTGCTGACTCACGCTGAAGGTTCTTGTTCTCCCTCTTCATGGTCTCCAGTTGATCCAGAGCCTCCTCGTAAGAGTTCTTCATCTTGAACAGTTCAGTGCTGAGAGAACGAGCCTCCTTTTGGGACCCTTCCAGCTCTGCTTGACCCTCCTCATATTTCTGCTTCCATTCTGCCAGGACCTACAGCATATTTTTTTTAGTATTAATCAGAAAGAAATGTCTTTCACTTGGATTTATTCTCTCACCTTATCAAAGTTCCTCTGCTTCTTGTCAAGGTTAGCAGCCAGGGCGTTAGCTCTCTCCACATCAATCATGAGGTCCTCCACCTCACCCTGCAGCCTCTGTTTGGTCTTCTCCAATGAAGCGCACTTGGAGTTCACAGCTTCAATGGACTCCTCAGCCTCTTGGAGACGCTGGGCAAGCTTCTTCCTGTAGGTAGACATCCATTTTTCTTGTCAGTCGTGTTCAAAACACAAGCTCCACTGAGAAGAATAACCGGTCAATGAGCTAAGAATGAAGTTTAAAAGACTAACTTGGCCTCTTCTAGCTCCTCAGTGCGCTGGATGGCATCAGTCTCATATTTGGACCTCCACTGTGCCACCTCGCTGTTGGCCTTGGACATTCCTCGCTGCAGTTCAGCTTTGGCCTCCTGTTCTTCCTCAAACTGCTCTCTGAGCAGGTCGCAATCGTGGCGGGCAGACTGGACGGCGTGGGCCAAGGCATTTTTGGCCTAAAATCCAAAACCAGAAGTACAACACAATTGACATCTGTCCAACGGATCCCAGTCCCAAAAGGTTCCAGTTTTGTACCTTGACTTCTTCCTCGATATGTCTTTTCAGCTCTTCAATCTGCTGAGTATAAGCTTGCTTGCCTCTGGTCAGTTGTGAAATCAGGGCTTCCTTCTCCTCAAGCTGACGAGCAAACTCACCTGAGCAAATGAGAATGGTTTTTAAGTGCATATCAAGAGTCTGAAGCACTGCAACTTCTGGAGACCCACAACTCACCGTTTTCAGTTTGCAGCCTTGCCTTCTGTCCACTCACGTCATTCAGCTGCCGCACATTCTCGTCATTCTTGCTCTTAAT
Organism: Stigmatopora nigra; assembly: GCF_051989575.1. Classification (NCBI taxonomy): domain Eukaryota; kingdom Metazoa; phylum Chordata; class Actinopteri; order Syngnathiformes; family Syngnathidae; genus Stigmatopora; species Stigmatopora nigra. Next base: position 1,696,109 of record NC_135522.1, read on the forward strand.
TTCATTTAACTGGTCTTCGAGAGTTCGGCACATTTTCTCCAAGTTGCCCTAGAAAGAGACATTTGTTTGAAATCTTCTTGCGATGGAAACGTAATGTTTGAAAATCTACCTTGGCTTTAGCCACGGCCTCCATGTTGCTGGAGAGGTCATCGATCTCCATCTTATACTCGCTCTTCTCCTTCTCCAGCTTCTGCTTGACACGCTGGAGGTTGTCAATCTGCTCGCCCAGCTCGGCCACAGTGTCGGCCTGCTTCTTGCGCAGAGCGGCCGCCGTGGCCTCGTGCTGCAGGGTTGACTCTTCCAGATCGCGACGCAGCTTCTGGAATTCGGCCTCTCGCTTCTTGTTCATCTCGATCTGAGAGGCTGTGGCTCCGCCGGCTTCTTCCAGCCTCTCGCTGATCTCTTCCAGCTCCCTGGAGAGGTCAGCCCTCTGCTTCTCAACCTTGGCACGGGCGGCCCTCTCGGCCTCAATCTCCTCTTCCAGCTCCTCAATGCGGGCCTAGGTTGGACCATAGTGTAAGGACAAAATCTCTGGTCTATCAGGTTCACCGGGTGGGGTTGAAGAAGTTACCTGGAGTTCCTTGATCTTCTTCTGGAGTTGAGCACCAAGGGACTGCTCGTCCTCAATCTTGCTGAGGAGCTGGCTGGTCTCAAAGTCCTTCCTTTGAGAAGAAAGGAAGAATAAATGCTAAGCTATATTTCTTTAGTTAGCAGGGATTTCCTGTTTCTGCTCCTTACTTCTTGAGTTTCTCATCAGATTGTTGTTTGTCATTCTCCAGATCCATGATGGATTCTTGCGCCAGTTTCAGGTCACCCTCAAGCTTCCTCTTGGCTCTCTCAAGGTCCATGCGGAGCTTCTTCTCTTGCTCCAGTGAACCCTCAAGCTGTTAAAGGAGGTTTTGAAATCAATGTGGAACATGATATATTTCCAATTGTAACTGTTAAATTCAAACTGGTGTTCTTACGTCATCCACTTGCTGTTCCAGCTTAGTTTTGGCCTTGGTCAGAGTGTTGACTTTGTCTTCCTCAGCCTGAAGATCGTCCAGCGTTTGCTGGTGGGCCTCTTGGAGGGCTTTCTTCTCCTTTGTCAACTTGGCAATAGACTCGTCTTGAGATGCCATTTCCTCCGTCAGGTTTTTCACCTAAAATATTGTAATTGAGTTGGGTAAATGCATTATTTGTTTCGTAAACTTCATTAGTCTTTTGTGAATACATTTCCTAAATCAATGCTTAATCATGCCATACGAATCAGAGTACAATTAACCTTGTTTTCAGTGGCATGTTTCTCCTTCTCCACTTTTGCCAAGGTGAGTTCCAGATCATCAATATCTTTTTTCAGCTCAGAGCATTCGTCCTCCAGCTTCCTCTTCTTGGCCGTCAGCTCTGCATTGATTTCCTCTTCGTCTTCCAGCCTCTCGGTCGTCTCTTTGAGTTTGGCCTCCAGCTGGATTTTGCTCTTGATCAGACCCTCACACCGCTCCTCAGCATCTGAGAGGTTCTCACTTTCCTGAAGTCAAACATCGCAAGACAATCTTTCTCATCATAAGCTTCGTATGACCAAAGTGTGTCTTGTGATCACTCACAGATGCCACTTGCAGTTGCAAGTCATTCTTCTCCTGTAACAGGGAAACCATCTTTTCCTCCAGTTCCTTCTTTTTGGCCAGAGCCGTGGCCAGGTCGTTTTGCATCTTGCCATAATTCTCCTTCATCTGCTGCAGCTCTTTTTCAGTCTCAGCGCTTTTCAGCAGAGGCTTGATCTTGAAGTACAGATGCATCCACGGCCAGTTCTTCACATTCATGAAGGAACGGACATTGTACTGGACGGTGAAGATTGCATCTCTATGGAACACAAGACGTAAAATTGAGGACATCTGAGCGTCAACGTGGTATTTAGTTTGACGGTGATTATGTCCCATATTTCTACCTCCTTTCCATCATCTTCACAAACTCTTTCCTCATGAGGAATCCCCTAATGAGAGCCTGAGTCAGGGTCACCAATGCTGCCAGTTTGTCATCTCGCATTTCCTCCAGCGTACCCAGAAGACCAGCTTTGAAGAACACCTGCGTCGTAGAAATGAGTTTGAACAAATGACCCGACCTGTTGTCCTTTTGAACCCACCTTAGTGTGCCCAAATCTGTACTGAGTGTGATCCACGTCAATGGATCCCAGCAGTTTCTCTGCAGCCTTCTTGTTGTCGATGAACTGACCCTCAGGGATGACACTGGCGTTCAATACTTTGTATCTGTAGAAGAATGAAGGGATTCATGTCTTTTGTCTTGCTAAATACACTTGACCAGATTTAAAGCTACCTCTGCTTGAAGTCACCATAGAGGATTCTGCTAGGGAAACCTTTCCTGCAGATTCTGATGCCCTCAAGTACACCATTACACCTCAGCTGGTGGATGACCAAGAAGTTCGCCATCATACCTGAACATTTTTTTCCAGTGATTAAAATCAATCTAAGAAACGTCAAACTCAAGAGCCTGGACCGGACATCAAACCTGGGGTCTTTGTTTCGTTTGGAATCAGGCAGCGCACAAAGTGGGGATGGGTGCTCCTCAAGTTGGTCATCAGCTTACCCAAGTTCTCCTATGAGTTGAAACACAAGCAATTCAAACAACTGCCACCAGCAATTTGTGATCTTATCGCGTATATTAATTTCACATTTACCCTGAATAGAGCAGAGACAGTCTGGAAGGATCCTCCCTTCTTTTTTCCGCCTCCCTTCTTTCCACCTCCACCGCCAGCCTCTGTTTTACAAATCACTCTCAGTATTTGCCATGATAGTCAACACCATTTCTAGTTAAAGGACAAAAGTTCCCACCGTCAGCGCCAGCGTGAGTTGCGTACAACATGGCCAAAAGCTTGTTGGAAGCCTTCTGGTAGAGCTGCACCACCGAGTCGTTCAGTGGGTCCTTGTTCTTGTCCAACCAGCCGGCGATGTTGTAGTCCACGGTGCCGGCGTAGTGAACCAGTGAGAAGTGGGCTTCAGCCTTGCCCTTTGCGGGTTTCGGCTTCTCGAAGGCCTTGGTCTTGCCAAGATGCTGATCGTACAGCTTGTTTTTGAAAGATGTGTCTGTAGCCTTGGGGAACATGCACTCCTCTTCAAGGATGGAGAAGATGCCCATTGGCTAGTTGGGAAAGTCACAGTGGGGTGGTCATGTCATCGGAGCACCGGTTATTTTCTCAGAGAGCCGAGAGAACAGGTCTTACCTTCTCAATCAGCTCGATGCAAGCAGCCAAGTCCATACCGAAATCGATGAAGTCCCAATCAATACCCTCTTTCTTGTATTCTTCTTGTTCCAGGACAAACATGTGGTGGTTGAAGAACTGTTGCAGTTTCTCATTGGTGAAGTTGATGCACAGCTGCTCCAAGCTGTTATACTACGCCAAACAGATATCGACTTTATCCACTGATGTGTTCACGAACATATTCCGATTGGAGTCTTCCGTGACTTACGTCGAAGATCTCGAATCCGGCAATGTCCAAAACGCCGATGAAGAACTGCCTAGGCTGCTTTGTGTCCAACATCTCGTTGATGCGGATGACCATCCACAAGAACATTTTCTCGTAGACGGACTTACACAAAGCCGAGACGGCATTGTTGACCTACAATAGAGATGCCAGAGTTATGTATTTGTAGCTCAAGAAGGACAGACCTCCTGAGTCTTGATTTTGCTCAACTTACCTGTGGCACGGTCTGACCTTTGGTCACCATCTCGTTACCAACTTTGACTCTGGGATAGCACAGGGCTTTCAACATGTCCGCTGAGTTCAGACCCATGAGGTAAGCGATTTTATCAGCCTCTGTTGAACGAGGATTTGGCAAATTTGTGAGTGTCTTTCGTGGTGTGCAGCGAAGGATTCGCGACACGATTGCAAGACCTACCCTCGGTACCATCCGGTTCACCCTGCTCCTCCCGCTGCTTCTGCTTAAATTTCATGCTGCCGTGATGCATGACAGCACCAGTCAGCTTGTAGATGCCCAGTTTCTCCTCGGCAGTGAATCCCAGGATATCAATGGCCGTCTGTAACATGCACAAGTTTCATCTTATTTCTGGTTCCCACTGATCCAACTCAAATGTGCCCATTTGGTTTTTTTCTCCTTACGTCAGTTGCAATGAACTCCTCCACGTCGTCAATGCTCTTGACAGTGATCTCACCCTGACTGATCATATGGTAGTCATATGGGTTGGTGGTAATCAGGAGAGCCTCTTTAATAAAATAAAGAGAATATGTCACCCTATTTTGGAATGATAGTTTACTGGTGCTTTAGTTGTCCATTTAATGTGATTTACCCAGCAGCTCGGGCTTGTGCCCTGTCATCAGCTGATAGAAGATATGGTAACTCCTCTCAGCGGACAACTGGAAGGTGACACGGGACTTCTCCAGCAGATCTTAAAGGTCAGACAAAGAAATTCATAAGGATCCAAATATTTTGTGCAATTTATGCGATAGAGGGAAAACTCACAAGTTTCAATATCAGCTGAAGCCAGCTTGCCGGATGTACCGAAGTGGATTCGGATGAATTTACCCTGAAAGTATTGATGATAACATGTCAGTTTGAGACTTAAGGAGTCGATGTGATTGTCAATCTTTGCACTGGCACTTACGAAACGAGAGGAGTTGTCATTCCTCACAGTCTTGGCATTACCGTAGGCCTCCAGCAGAGGGTTGGCTGCAATGATTTGATCTTCCAGCGACCCCTGGAAGAGATGAAAAAAAACAAGTCAGTAGTCTCCACCAATAGCTTTTTGTAAATACATTTGTCTTGATTCAATGTTTTACCTGTATCTTCCCTCCAGTGCTTCCCTCACTCTTTTTGCCTCCAACGACTGCAATTGTTGCAAAGTATTGGATGACACGCTTGGTGTTGACAGTCTTTCCAGCACCGGATTCTCCACTGCATTGGATATGAAAAAAAAAAAGTTTTTTTTTACTTTAGTTCATACCAATCTAAATTTCAATCCCTCATAAAATATGTGCTCAGTAAAATGTGTGAACTCACGTGATCAGAACAGACTGATTTTCACGATCTGTGTTTGAAAGGAAAAATGTATTATTAGATCATATCTTTTCCCACCATTTAGCATTGTAATTTTCTTTGTCTTACCAGTGAGCATGAACTGATAAGCATTATCAGAGATGGAGAAGATGTGGGGTGGAGCTTCAATCCTCTTCTTGCCTCTGTAGGCATTCACCACCTTGGTGTCGTACACCGGAAGCCACTTGTAGGGGTTAACCACCACGCAGAAGAGTCCGGAGTAGGTCTGGAAAGAGAAGAAAGACGTTGCTCCCGTAAAGCCTAAATCAAATCAGTTGCTTCAAATCAGAGGAGTTGAAAAACCCACGTAGATCATCCATGATGCAAAACGCTCTTTGAGGTTATACAACACAGCAGGCTCGTTGAGGTGGGTCATCATGGCCATGTCCTCAATCTTGTCGAACTTGGGAGGGTTCATTGGATGGATGTCATCTTCTTTGACGGTGACAGTCTGAAGATTTAGGACAGTTGGAAATGGAATCAATGTGGAACACAATACAAAAATATGTTTTACTTTGGAGGACTTTATCACAGATGTGACCAGATCTAACTTTTGAAGAAGATGAGCTTTTTTGTGTATCTGCTAATGTAGTGATCCTTTGCTAGTTTCTTTTTAAGGCCCCCAAAACCACCAAAAAGCACATTTGGGGCCTTGGTGTACCTACCTTTTTGGAAATGAGGGTCTCCACGGTAGCTTTGCCGCCCTCCCGCTTGAGGATTTTACCCCTGAGGTACATCTCCTCAGGGTCAATGACAAAATAGGCGGTCTTGGCATCGAAGGGCGCCGTCTGGGCCTCAATCCTCTCCTTTTCCGTCTTCCTGAGGTAAATGGCGGCCTCGCCGTACTGCTCCATCTCCGCGTCGGTACTCATGGTGGCGCTTTAATGGAGACTGCAAGAACGAAAACTTCTGTCACTTTTTAAGCCGTCATTAGTCAACGGATCATCCAGCATCAATCGACAATCAAGTGTATTCGATAAAATTTGATTGGAATTTACCTCCTCAAGTCCCAAACGAAGATGAAAATCAGATCTGGTCTTATGATCCTATTGAAAAAGCGCTGTTGGTATTGTCGAGGATCCGGAGAAGGGGCTTTTATAACGGTAGGTGGGTAGGTGTGCCCTGCTTACTTTGGTCATGTATTCTTGCCATGTTGTCGCTAATCTTGTGATGCTGACCTTTAACGTGATTGTGTTGCCTTGTGCCTTGTTTTATGGTCGCCTCCTGTTTGCCCTCCCGCGTTAATGTGAAACCAAGAAATAATGACCGTAAATAAATGAAAGAAAGATTCGTATTACAGGATGCTTTTACTCTTAGCTCATTGGCATTGTTTGGACTGGTAAGGAACGACCCCAATGGTTTAAGAGGTGTCAATTCATTTGATTTGTTTCGCTTTATTTTCATGGTCAAGTCGTAACTTGGTTATAGAGGTCCATTCCAATTTAACTGGAAGGCTGGCAGCAATTGAACAAAGATTGTAATGTTTTCTAATGGTTACGGAAGTTTACAATGGCCTTTAGCGTTAAATATGCAGTTTGTGACGGGAAAAAATATATATTTTTGTAATGTAGCCTATTTATTTTTTCATTTCTGTCATTTACAGTGATAGTCGTCCAATCCATTGTGACTGGGAGAGTCGACAGCAACTGTTCCATCCTTGCCAGCACCCGCTCACTGGTCATAACCCGGACACCGCCATCTTAAAACAATCCCATTCGGACTTAATTACACGGTACGTTCAAACGTTGTCGGCGACATACAATCGTCTCGACTTGGTTGGACTTGGCAGCGCTTTTCAGGCTTCGGAAAAAAGCACACAAATGTCATGGGTGTACAGTTGCAGAAGAACTACACGGCTCACATGTCTGAAATAAAAGTTAGGCTGAGCGCCATCCCATAAAAGTTAAGGAGTGGGCTACATGTCACCTTGGAATGCGATGGATGGATGAACAGTTGCCACTGACTGAGACTGGGATAAGTCCCAAAATTAGTCCTTTGCCAATAAACAAGATGTCGTAAATACCAAGATTCAATTAATGGAATTTTCAATGACTTTGTGTAAGAAAGATTGCATCTTTGCCCATCTTTTTGGACTCCACTTTGACATTCTGCAATATTTTTCAGCTCCATCTTTAAAGTGTCTTCACCTGGCATACTTTGGTGACCTTGAAGGACAGTTGAGTCAAATTCTCCTTCAGTTCTTTTCATCGGGCACCTTGCGAGCGGTACCTGGTTTCCAGGAAGGTCTATTTCGGAAAAAGCAAAGGTTTATTGGCACTGTCATAAATAGGTGCTAGATGTGGCTCCATTAATGGACCGCCTGACTACTTCTTCCTGGGTCACCTTGACCAGGCGCCAGTCCACGGACGATTGTTCAGAGCGGTGACAAAATGCCACAATGTAGCACCCCAGATTACACAGGCGTCACGTCATTTAACTCCAACCTTTTCGGTTACTTCACTTATTTATAGTGTCAGTCATAATGGACTATGAATAGTTTAAAATTACAGATTTTCCTGAACTTGTCATTGTCATCATTTCCTCAATTAATGATTGTATTCATGTGTTTTTTATGGGTTCATTGTACTTTTTATGTTTTGCATATGTGCCCTTCAAACAGGTCATTAAGCAAGAAACTGGTAAGGATTTGAGGGATTGTTTTGTATGTCATCAAGTCGGAATAGATGAGCTTGTTTGGATCGCCAATAGATGTCCCTGTTGATTCTTGTTAATTTATGCTGTCATCTCTTTCCCGTTTAGAGCTCATGGGTCAAACGACTGGCACCAGACATGAGAGTACTACTTAACATTTTTGGAATGGTTCTGGACTAACCCTGGTCACACTTAACCCCCTTATCTCAAGGTAAGTAACACCATGTCTTGAATTATTCCACAAGGTGGTGCAACGATCACTCTTATTAGCTGTTTCGTATCCTAAACGAGTCTAGATTGAACTCTGGATGAATCCAGTTTTAAATATGGAATAATGTATACCTCACAAGTATTGGTATTTACAAGGAATACTCATTTTAGATTGGGTGAATTCGGTATGTTATCTACATATAGTTTCACATGGTATCATGATATAAATGAGCTTTACTTTAGTAGGAAAAATATAGAAACACATGTTATCACTGACATGTCTCATTAGTTTTGGAGTACTTATACTTTTAAACTAAACTGCTTTTAAAAACTTTATTTTAAGCAGCCTGGACAGGTTTCTTCTTGGGTAATGTGAAACCCATAGGCTATATCTTGGCTAAGTATTCATTTGTTCCGAGTGTCTGGTTTCAGATGACTCAAATGTGTCCTGAATTTAGCATGTGCTGTTTCACTCAACGGGGAAGCTAATTTATGTGTTCCCTTACGTCCAAAAGTGAAATTGGAGACTAACAAGGTGCTACAAAATGTGTTCCGCTGATTTAGTGTCACGGAGTAGCTTTGCCCAGTTGAAGGATTGGCCACAGATTGAATAACTGGAAATCAGTCATCACAACACAAGTGCAGAGACTTAACAGTTTATTAGCACTTGTAATAATCATGTTTCACGCTTTAATCCTTAACCACATTGGTTTGTTGTCGTTTTTTGTGTTTTGCTTTTAGGGAATTTCATCTTTGGAAATGTTTATGCTGTGATTTGAAGCAAGATTCCTTCTTGGAAAATAGAAATATATGCTTTTCAAAGAAGCCTCCAGTTATTTAAAGGACAACGTTTCATTCACAAGTCTTAACTTGACCAAACTGAAACCTCCATCTTGTCAGATCTGTCGTCAATTGGACCGTCTATGTTCTACCCCGCATGTCCTGGTGAGATTTCAGGGTGAGCTGGAACTTTTCCCAGCTGACCTTAAACTGCCCATCATTCATTCCAAGTCAAGACTTCCCATTGAAATGGTTGCAGAAAGAAAAACATTGATCCAGGGATTATGATAATAAATATATGCTTTATTGAGAGACCTTTAAACATTCGTCATATTTTATGAACTTGGTTTGCAGGCATGTTTGGTGACACTCTTACTCGGCAGAGTCGGTCTAGGAGACAAAAGATGAAAATCCATGAGATGAAGGAGCAATTGAGGAAGGAAAAACTGCAGATTGGGTCAACCTTACCTTTCCAATATCCCTGCTCTTGGCCCTCATCTTGTTGACCTGAGACTCGGCGATGTCGGCACGTTCCTGAGCTTCCTCCATCTCGTGCTGGACCTTCCTGTACCTGGTCATGTGAGTATTGGCCTGTTCCTCCTGTAGTGAAAACGGTTCACATTCAGGGTTGAAGTCAAGTCAATCGCGGATGATAAAATCCACACAAAGTGAACTTACAGACTCCTCGGCTTGTCTCTTGTAAGCCTTGACCTTCAACTGGAGTTTGTCCACCAGATCCTGAAGCCTGATTCCGTTCTTCTTGTCCTCCTCAGTCTATGAAGAAAGGATTACAACAAACAGATGTCATTTGCCTGATTTTAGTTTTAGAATTATACTAGCTAGCAATGAGACATGAATGTTGCAGAGTTGAAATAACGAGTCAAATTGCTACTGTACCTGATAAGTCAGTTCTTTCACTCTCCTCTCATATTTGCGGACTCCCTTGATGGCATCAGCACCGCGTCTCTGTTCGGCATCAACTTCAGCCTCAAGCTCGCGCACCTATAGGGGGAGTCAGATCCTCTGTTTAGTCCCTCAAGAAATGTCTTTCTCATGATGAGTTTCCAGATTAGAGTTCGTACCCTGGATTCCAGTTTCTGGAGCTGCTTCTTGCCACCCTTCATGGCGAGGCTTTCGGCCTCATCCAGACGATGCTGCAGATCCTTGACGGTGACCTCCAGGTTCTTCTTCATCCTCTCCAAGTGAGCACTGGTGTCCTGCTCCTTCTTCAGCTCCTCGGCCATCATGGCAGCCTGAAATGATTGAAACGGTAGTGAAGATTTTTTAGCATGGACGAAACACTTGGTAGTGTCTCGGGTTTTTGAGTGTGCTCACATCAGTGATGGCCTTCTTGGCCTTGTCCTCAGCATTGCGTGCTTCCTGAACAGCATCTTCAACTTCGCCTTGAACCTGGACAAAGTCAGATTCCAGCTTCTTCTTGGTGTTCAGCAGGCTGGTGTTCTGTTTGGGGGAAACAGTTTTTGATTAGATCTGATCTGACTTAAGAATGTGGTCTGAATGGGCGAAGACAAACCTGAGAGTGCAGCAGTCCAACGCGCTCGCTGGCATCAACCAGCTCCTGCTCGGCCACTTTGCGTGCTCTGTCGGTTTGATCCAGACCGGCTCTCAGCTCCTCGATTTCAGCCAGCATCAGGCCGTTCCTGCGCTCCACCATGGTCACTTGCTCCTTCATGTCTTCGTGTGCTCTGACAGCCTCGTCAAGGTGCAGTTGGGCATCCTTTTGGGGAAACAAATCAAATCATCAAACCTCCGCCCAATAGCATGTCATTATGTGGAGCTCACCTTGAGTTGTCCCTGGACGTTCCTCAGCTGTTTCTGGGCTTCAGCAGCCTGTCTGTTGGCGTGGCTGAGCTGAATCTCCATCTCGTTCAGGTCTCCCTCCATCTTCTTCTTGACCCTCAGGGCATCGTTCCTGCTCCTGACCTCGGCATCCAGAGTGCTCTGCATGGAGTCGATAATTCTCTGGCTGTTCCTCTTGATCTGTTCCATCTCTTCGTCCTTCTCGGCCAGCTTTCTGTCGATCTCGCCCTTGACTTGGTTGAGCTCGAGCTGGACGCGGATGATCTTGGCTTCCTCGTGCTCCAGTGTGCCCTGAAGAGAAAAGTTGAATTTGTTTTTAGTTGAATGTAATCCAATGTGTCATTGTGATCTCCTCAGATCACAATTTTTACCTCTGCCTCTTCCAGTGCTGTCTGAATTTCAGCCTTCTCAGCCTCAACGGTCTTCTTGGACTTCTCCAGCTCATGGATGCACTTGCCGCTCTCACCGATTTGCTCAGTCAAGTCGGAGATCTCCTCTATGTAAGGGTGAGCATAATAAAGTCATGGTATATTCTTAAATCCCATAACTATATCATCAAGGATTCTCATTCCGATGCGATTCATCCACTGTAAGAATGAATTACTCACGCTGCAGGTTCTTGTTCTCCCTCTTCATGGTCTCCAGATGATCCAGAGCCTCCTCATAAGAGTTCTTCATCTTGAACATTTCAGTGCTGAGAGAACGAGCCTCCTTCTGGGCTCCTTCCAGCTCAGCCTGACCCTCCTCGAACTTCTGCTTCCATTCTGCCAGGACCTACAACATTTTTGGAGATTTAGCAACAGAGAACAGTCTTTTTCTAAGGTCCTTTTCTTTCTTTACCTTGTCAAAGTTCCTCTGCTTCTTGTCAAGGTTAGCAGCCAAGGCGTTGGCTCTCTCAACGTCGATCATGAGGTCCTCAACCTCTCCCTGCAGCCTCTGCTTGGTCTTCTCCAAAGAGGCGCACTTGGAGTTAACGGCTTCAATGGACTCCTCGGCGTCCTGGAGACGCTGGGCGAGCTTCTTCCTGTAGGTGGCAATGTATTTACATTGTCAGTCATGTACAAACCAGGAGCTAAGGTCAGTGAGCTAAGAATGAACTTTAAAAGACTAACTTGGCCTCCTCAAGCTCCTCAGTGCGCTGGATAGCGTCAGTCTCATATTTGGACCTCCACTGTGCCACCTCGCAGTTGGCCTTGGACATTCCTCGCTGGAGCTCGGCTTTAGCCTCCTGCTCTTCCTCATACTGCTCCCTGAGAAGGTCGCAGTCGTGGCGGGCAGACTGAACGGCGTGGGCCAGGGCGTTCTTGGCCTGGTGAGTAGAGGAAGGAATTGTGAATTTAGGGTTTTTGAAGTCAATGCCAAGGACTACAGGGGATGGTTTGAGGAGATGTTTTTCTATACCTTGACTTCTTCCTCAACATGTCTCTTGAGCTCTTCCATCTGCTGAGTATAGGCCTGCTTGCCTCTGGTCAGCTGGGAAACCATAGCTTCTTTCTCCTCGAGCTGGCGTGAGAACTCACCTAAAAAGCAAATGGAATTGATTACAATCAAGAGCCACTAAATATGATCTGTTGAAACATTGATTCAAGCTCCGACTCAAAACTGAAGACATGATATAGGAGTTCTATCATGCACTTACCATTTTCAGTTTGGAGCCTTGCCCGCTGTGCGTTCATGTCATTGAACTGGCGGAAGTTCTCATCGTATTTGGTCTTGAGCTCGGCATGTGAGTCTTCCAGACTCCTGCACATCTTTTCCAGGTTGCCCTATTCGCCCAAAATTGCATTCTTAATCATTAGCATGTGATAATTCCAGTTGAAAGTTTTTTTTTTCAGGCTCATGAATAATTCTTACCTTAGCTTTGGCGACAGACTCCATGTTGCTGGCGAGGTCGTCGATCTCCATCTTGTACTCGCTCTTCTCCTTCTCCAGCTTCTGCTTGACGCGCTGCAGGTTGTCGATCTGCTCGCCCAGCTCGGCCACGCTGTCGGCCTGCTTCTTGCGCAGAGCGGCGGCTGTGGCCTCGTGCTGCAGGGTGGATTCCTCCAGATCGCGACGCAGTTTCTGGAATTCGGCCTCGCGCTTCTTGTTCATCTCGATCTGAGAGGCAGTGGCTCCGCCGGCTTCCTCCAGTCTCTCGCTGATCTCTTCCAGTTCCCTGGAAAGGTCGGACCTCTGCTTCTCAACCTTTGCACGGGCGGCCCTCTCGGCCTCAATCTCCTCTTCCAGCTCCTCAATGCGGGCCTAGGTTGGACCAAAGTGTAAGGACAAAATCTCTGGTCTATAAGGTTCACCGGGTGGGGTTGAAGAAGTTACCTGGAGTTCCTTGATCTTCTTCTGGTGCTGAGCACCAAGGGACTGCTCATCTTCAATCTTGCTGAGCAGCTGGCTGGTCTCAAAGTCCTTCCTTTAAGAAGAAAGAAAACATCCATGCTAAGATCTATTTCTCTAGCTAGCAGTGATGTCTTGTTTCCAAGTTATTTTTGCTTCTTACTTCTTGATTTTCTCATCAGACTGTTGTTTGTCATTCTCCAGATCCATGATGGATTCCTGGGCCAGTTTCAGGTCACCCTCAAGCTTTCTCTTGCCTCTCTCAAGGTCCATGCGGAGCTTCTTCTCTTGCTCCAGTGAACCCTCAAGCTGTTATAACATCATTTCATCATTGTAAATTATACTCTTGAAATGAGTGAACATATATGATCCAAGATTCAGGTAAAGTTGCGTCCTTACGTCATCCACTTGCTGTTCCAGCTTTGTCTTGGCCTTGGTCAGAGTGTTGACTTTGTCTTCCTCAGCCTGAAGATCATCCAGCGTTTGCTGGTGGGCCTCCTGGAGGGCTTTCTTCTCCTTTGTCAACTTGGCAATGGACTCATCTTGAGTGGCCAACTCCTCGGTGAGGTTTTTCACCTGAAATATTGTTATTTGTTGGCTCAGTCAACTTTGTTACTCTGGATTTCCTATTCACAAAAAAGAACCAAAGTTCACCTTGTTCTCAGTGGCATGCTTCTCCTTCTCCACTTTAGCCAAGGTGAGTTCCAGATCATCAATATCCTTCTTCAGCTCAGAGCATTCATCCTCCAGCTTTCTCTTCTTGGCCGTCAGCTCGGCGTTGATTTCTTCTTCATCTTCCAGTCTCTCGGTCGACTCTTTGAGCTTAGCCTCCATCTGGATCTTGCTCTTGATCAGACCCTCGCACCTCTCCTCGGCATCTGAGAGGTTATCACCTTCCTACACACCGAAAATGTATCCAGTCAGTCATTTCATGGTAAAATGTGGTTGCAATTAAACAGATCCATGTCTCCTCTAAACATTTCATTTACCGCTGCGATTTGCAGTTGCAGGTCATTCTTCTCCTGCAGCAGGGAAACCATCTTCTCCTCCAAATCCTTCTTTTTGGCCAGAGCAGTAGACAGATCTGATTGCATCTTGTCATAATTCTCCTTCATCTGCTGGAGCTCCTTCTCGGTCTCAGCGCTCTTCAGGAGAGGCTTGACCTTGAAGTACAGTTTCAGCCATGGCCAGTTCTTCACGTTCATGAAGGAACGCAAGTTGTACTGGATGCTGTAGATGGACTCTCTGGAAAAGGAAGGCACACATTGATATTTTATTGTAACATACTTTCTCCAGTATTGGGACATTTGCTTTTATATCCATAAGGTCACTCAAAGATGTGCTTAGACATACCTCCTTTCCATCATCTTGACAAACTCCTTCCTCATAACGTATCCTCTGCAAAGAGCCTGAGTCATGGTCACCAGCTCAGCCAGTTTTTCATCTCTCATCTCCTCAAGGGTACCCAGAAGACCGGCTTTGAAGAAGACCTTGGTAGAGGATAACAAATGTTGACTCCACTGTAGAAGGACATGACTCAGAGACAAGATGTCGTCCACAATAAGTCACCTTTGTGTGGCCGAATTTGTACTGAGTGTGATCCACATCAATGGAGCCCAGCAGTTTCTCTGCGGCCTTCTTGTTGTCAATGAACTGACCCTCAGGGATGACACTGGCATTCAGTACTTTGTATCTGTCGGACAAAAGGTTGGTGAGTTACTTACTGACTATTATTAGCCTGTATGACACTCAAGTACAAATTTTAAAGATGACAAATACCTCTGCTTGAAGTCACCATAGAGGATTCTGCTGGGGAAACCTTTCCTGCAGATTCTGATGCCTTCAAGTACACCGTTACACCTGAGCTGGTGGATGACCAAGAAGTTCTCCATAAGACCTGAGAGTGAGTGAGTAGAAGATTTCATTCAGTTCGCATTGTCTTTTGAATCTTTCCTGTGAAGAAAAATATGGTTCCTCAGTGAAAAATCAAACCTGGAGTCTTGGATTCGTTGGGAATCAGACAACGCACAAAGTGAGGATGAGTGCTTCTCAAGTTGGTCATCAGCTTGCCCAAGTTCTCCTGTTGGGTGTATTATGACAGGTTTTTAGAACGCCAACTTCAAGTCACGGAACCCTTAAAACTGCCCCAAAGCCCGCACACAAACATTACCCTGAACAGAGCAGAGACAGTCTGGAAAGAACCACCCTTCTTCTTTCCTCCCTTCTTGGCGCCAGTTTCTGTTTTTCCAAAACATATTATTACTCAATCGTGATCATCAACCGATGGGTTTTCCACAACAGTCATGACCCTTATACCTTCAGCTGCACCATGGGCAGCATACAGCATAGCCAGAAGCTTGTTTGAAGACTTCTGGTAGAGCTGGACCACAGAGTCGTTCAGTGGGTCCTTGTTCTTGTCCAACCAGCCGGCGATGTTGTAGTCCACGGTGCCGGCGTAGTGAACCAGTGAGAAGTGGGCTTCAGCCTTGCCCTTTCCGGGCTTGGGCTTCTCGAAGGCCTTGGTCTTGCCAAGATGCTGATCGTGCAGCTTGTTCTTGAAGGTGGTGTCAGAAGCTTTGGGGAACATGCACTCCTCCTCAAGGATGGAGAAGATGCCCAGTGGCTGAAGCAAAGAACAAGAATGATTTGTTAGAAAGATCCTTACTCCAACTGTCCACCACATGGAAGATTCATCTCACCTTCTCAATGAGCTCGATGCAGGCAGCCAAGTCCATACCGAAGTCAATGAATTCCCACTCAATGCCCTCTTTCTTGTATTCTTCTTGCTCCAGGACGAACATGTGGTGGTTGAAGAACTGTTGCAGTTTCTCATTGGTGAAGTTGATGCACAACTGCTCCAAGCTGTTGAACTACACCAAACAGATATCGACTTTATTCACTGATGTGTTCACGATTAATTTCGATTCTTCCGTGACTTACATCGAAGATCTCGAATCCGGCGATGTCCAACACGCCGATGAAGAACTGCCTGGGCTGCTTTGTGTCCAACATCTCGTTGATGCGGATGACCATCCACAAGAACATTTTCTCGTAGATGGACTTGCACAAAGCTGAGACAGCATTGTTGACCTACAAATTCAATTCATCCATTTCACATTTCCAGTTCTCGTGCTTATCAGAAATGGACATATCGATCGTCTTTTTGCAATTTCAACCTGATTTTTCTTACCTGTGGGACGGTCTGACCTTTGGTCACCATCTCGTTGCCGACCTTGACTCTGGGGTAGCACAGGCATTTCAGCATATCAGCTGAGTTCAGACCGGCGAGGTAGGCGATTTTGTCAGCCACTAATCGAAAGACAGTTGTTTAGAATTTGCTTCAGACGAGGACAAACGCCGTCCAGTGGATTTTAGATGTGCGATTGCAAGACCTACCCTCTGTGCCATCGGGTTCAGCCTGCTCCTCACGCTGCTTCTGCTTGAACTTCATGTTGCCGTGATGCATGACAGCACCAGTCAGCTTGTAGATGCCCAGTTTCTCCTCGGCAGTGAATCCCAGGATGTCAATGGCCGTCTGTAACGTGCACAAGTTTCATCTTATTTCTAGTTCGCACTGATCCAACTCAAATGTGACCATTTGGTTTTCTCTCCTTACGTCGGTGGCAATGAACTCCTCCACGTCGTCAATGCTCTTGACAGTGATTTCACCCTGGCTGATCATTGGGTAGTCGTATGGGTTGGTGGTGATCAGGAGACCCTCTTGAATACAATGAATGAAACATCAGCGTTTTAAATACATATACCCATCTGTTGTGAATCTACAGGACTTTAATCTACTGATTTTTTTTTCAGGAGAACCAATACGGACGACATACCCAGCAGCTCGGGCTTGTGTCCAGTCATGAGCTGATAGAAGATATGGTAACTCCTCTCAGCGGACAACTGGAAGGTGACACGGGACTTCTCCAGCAGATCTTAAAGGTCAGACATAGAAGTTCATAAAGTATTTTGTGCGGTTTATGTGTTGAACTAAAAACTCAACTAACTCACAAGTTTCAATATCAGCTGAGGCCAGTTTGCCGGAAGTTCCGAAGTGGATTCTGATGAATTTACCCTGAAAGTAGTCATCATAACATCTCAGTTTGAGACTTAAGGAGTCGATGTGATTGTCAATCTTTGTAATATTACTTACGAAACGAGAGGAGTTGTCATTCCTCACAGTCTTGGCATTACCGTAGGCTTCCAGCAGAGGGTTAGCTGCAATGATTTGATCTTCCAGAGAACCCTGCAAGGCCACAAATCTGCCGTTAACAAATATTTCTAGCAGACTAACTCATCAGCTTCCAGCAAGAGAAGAGTGTAACGTCAGTCTTTTCTTGGTCTTACCTGGATCTTTCCAGATCCTTCAGGCTTTTTGCCTCCAACGACTGCAATTGTTGCAAAGTACTGGATGACACGCTTGGTGTTGACAGTCTTTCCAGCACCGGATTCTCCACTGAGGAAGATCATGACATTTTTCAGCACACTTTGTCCCCAAAAAGTTTCCCTTCTACCAAAAATTGGCTTTCAAGACTTACGTGATAAGGACAGACTGGTTCTCACGATCTGAAACACAAGAAGCAACGATCTATATCAGAGACAATTTTCCCTTTTCTACTTTGGCTAGGTTTAAACAATCAAATCGTCTTATCTTACCTGTGAGCATGAACTGATAGGCATTGTCAGAGATGGAGAAAATGTGGGGAGGAGCCTCAATCCTCTTCTTGCCTCTGTAGGCCGACACGCAGGTGGAGTCGTACACCGGAAGCCACTTGTAGGGATTCACGACAACGCAGAACAACCCAGAGTAGGTCTGAAAAAGTAGAAACCAAACGTGAAAAAAGTGGAAAAAGCTGACCAATGCGATACTCTTGCTAAAGGAAACTCACGTAGATCATCCAAGAGGCATAACGCTCTTTGAGGTTAAACAACACACAAGGTTCGTTGAGGTGGGTCATCATGGCCATGTCCTCAATCTTGTCGAACTTGGGAGGGTTCATTGGATGGATCTCGTCCTCTTTGACTGTGACTTTCTGCCAGATACCGGAAAAAAATCGGAAAAAAAATCGGACCCCGTCACACACAAGAGTTTGGATGTCTGAGATTGTCGGAGGTTTTTGGGGTTTTTCCACTTTACCTTGCCAGCAACTCCGAGGACTTCAACGGTAGCTTTGCCACCCTCTTTGCTGACGAGTTTACCCTTCAGGTACATCTCATCAGGAACCGTCACGAAAAAGGCGGTCTTGGCATCAAAAGGGGAGTTCTGAGCCTCGATCCTCTCCTTCTCCGGTTTGCGGAGGTAGATAGCCGCCGGCCCGAAGCTAGCCATGTCTTTGTCTCCCATGATGGCACCTTAGTTCGGACTGAAACGGACATTCGGCATTATTCGGGTAAGTCTTTACCTTTTTTTGCTCATTTAAAAAATTGTACCTAGCCACAAATACTTGTTGTTTTTTTACTAATTAAAATATAATGTCATGTCAAATAGTCTTAGAAATGTTAAAACTGATTTTGTACCTCACTTAAACAAGAAGAACGGCCTTGATATCTTGGTGAGGAGCCTGAAAATACCATAGAGGACAAATTATAATTTATTATTATTGTTTTGCATACTAGAAGCTATCCCAAATATTCATCTTGAGATTACTATTGACTCCCTTCATGCAATAAGATTTTAGCGTTTTCTGAATACAAGGTGTCTCAAAAAAATATACTCACTTTTAGAATAAAATGTACTCACTTTTAGAATGACCAGAGTACATTTTATTCTAAAAGTGAGTACATTTTTTGAGAAACCATGTAGATATGGCATAACATGTACTGAGTAAAACTAACAAGCTAACTGCTAGGACTTAACAAACTAGGAATTAAATTGCAATATATTTGGTATTATTTCTACATGCTATTCCTAGAAATTATTGAATCAAACTAGAAAATAAGTTGGAATCTATTTGGACTTTTTTCTACAGGGTATTCCTAGAAATGATTAAATCTAAAGATCCATTAAAAAAGCCTTAGAGGAAACAACAGCACTGACCTGCGTGGGATGTCTGTCGGTTGTCAGTGGAAGCGACGCGCTTGCGTTTATATAGGCCAGACATGACAAGCTCAGCAAATGATCCCAACTCAAATTTGGTCATGTCGTCCTGCCATCACCAGAGACATCCTCGGACACCTGACCTCCTACGCTTGCCGTTTTGTGTCTGAAAGATGAAACTGAGCACCCATCGTATCTCCATTCAAAGACAAGACTACATAGCCATGATTAAAACATTTTTTTTAATACTCCAAAACGTTTCTACACCAAAACGAAACATCTTCACATATTTCATCGTCTCACCGTATTAGAAATCCTTCATTTCGATAAAATTCCTTGCAAAATATCCAACTCAACCTTATAATTTTATCATCGCAACCTTATAATTGAGTTTAGATGGTTACATGATATATTATATTAGCTAAAGTCCGGACAGAAATGCTTAAGCTAAGCCAATAAAATGCGAGGTGTGACAGCAATGTCCAAAGAATGTCTCCAAATAGACGACGACGACAATGAATCAATCACGGGGGTCCTTAAAACCCTTCTTTGCTCCAGCAAAGACTGGATCAGATTTAGCAAGGCACTTACACGAAAGAGATATTCATTACACTTGTTTAAATTCGAGCCAATGTAGCCCCCCGGCCAACAACTTTGAACCCGAATGGCTCGGGGTAGTATATAGTTGCAGAACACTTGTACATCCCATCTATGTCTATTAAAACCAGATAGAAGATATGACGTTCAAATAGCTATTTTGCTCTTCCATTTAAGGAATGGTGAAACAACCTAAATTAAGTCCAGCTCAGATGTCAAGAGATCTTTCCTTCATCCTTGGGATGGAAGTTGATTCTAAGGATGATGTTGAGATGACCAATCGCCGACACCCAACTCCGCCTTGGATATCCCTGTGGGGGCCCCCCATTGAATATTCAGCTGTCTCCAAGAGCTTGGGTAAGAATGGTTGGTACATATGTAAAAATTAAATGTTAAACCAAATGTCATTTTGGCTGGTGAACAAGCACCTCAAGGGGCATATGCGAAATTTTAACGATGTAAGTGTATCATTTAAGACATGATTACAGAATGGTTTGCCATTTCCAAGGCTTTGACAATCGAGTTGAAGGGAGATGATAAAGTGACCAAGTGTGTTTACAATGCACTCTTGTAAAAGTTTTGCGGACATGTTAGTTTTGAAGTGGTATGTCATACTCGATTGGGTTTATGGGGAAATAAATGTTTTGGAGGTTTTAATGGTCATTCTAACATGTGTAATATAGAAATTTTATTATTTTTTGGGGGGAATGAGTGAATTTTAAAACGTTCTTGAATTTGATCATTTCAATATAAAATGAGTGAATTTAAAAATATTCTTGAATTTGATAATTTTAATTTAAAATGAGTGAATTTAAAAACGATTCTTGAATTTGATCATTTTAATATAAAATGGGGAATTTAAAAACATTCTTGAATTTGATAATTTTATTTTATAATATTAATTAATTTAAAAACATTCTTGAATTTCATCATTTTAATGTAGTGATTATATATTTTTTTTTATGTTTTGGAGTAGTGCCAACAATATAACTACTTCCTTGATGATGGCAGGAATTAATTTTAAAAAAATCTCTATATTAATTGTACCTTATGACAAGAAGAAGGAAAAAGATGATAGATGTGGATATTTGAATCCAGTTGAAAATAGGATGGCATATACATATCGACAGTGATACCCTTAATACTACCTACATGGAGCAGATTTCATCAACGCTCAAAGCCAATTCCAAAGAATGACAAATAGGGGCAAGTGGGCCATGGTGTGCTTTCTCTTTTCTATTTTGGGACACTTGTCATATCCGCTCAATGAATGGTTTCCATCTTTTGTCTTATTGTAGTTGAAAATAATGCATTGTGTCATGAATCTCTGCCTCTTTGCAACTCTGACAACTATAATCAGTGTTGAAATGAATGAATGTTACTAATGGATTTTTATGTTTATTTCTAACCAGGTGCATCGTAATGGGTGGCTTGGAGGGGGACTGCAGTTGGATGGCATTTGACACTTGACCTCAAGCATTAACCTTTGACCCCAGACAGTTCTAAGATTGGCTGACACAGGAGGGTTCCTCTCAATCAGGTGATTAAACTGCTTAGCAATAAAATTTAATGTTGCAAAAAGAAATGCTGAACCAAAATCTTGGATTTTTTTCCATCTAATAATTGAGTTATTTGTATTTTATTCCAATCCAGCTGTACTCCATAACCCATTTGCTACAATGACATTTAATATTAATAAGCAATTGAAACGGATTACTTAATATTAGTCTTTATGTAATGTCGTGATGTAACACTTACATTTTTAATTAAATATTAGAATTTTTATATTTATTTAATCATTTAAATTTTATTATTGGTAATATTATATACACCTAAGGCCTCAAAGGGTAATATTAAAATCTAATTATTTCACTTTAGGAAAAATAAAAGTTTAATAGTACTGCTTTTGCGCAGTGACCAATGCGGAAGTTCTCTACGACTCAGAGATCGTATTAAAGGAGGAGTTTCTGTTTACTTGTAAACTCGGTAGAATCAATGCAGTCGATGTCATAGTTAAGGGAAAATTCTTTAATGTACTAATTAAAAAAATTCCCATAATATTTCTGTATGAATCTAACATATATGGTTGATTATGTATGTTTTTGTTGACATTTTGACAGGCGACATAACATTTTACGACACATAGGATGACTTTTCGGCTGCCCCAAATTCACGTCTCATTGGCTCAAAGCGTACACGTGATGTTCTGTTTGACAACGGACGTAGCCATTTCACTGTTTTGTACAATCTCTGGTATACTACACGCTTTGGCTGGCTAAGTTAGCTACTTAGCCCGCGTTAGCTAACAGTGCTAGTTTACATTCATCCGGTCATCTACCGTGGTAAAATGTCTTCACAAAAGATACAACAAGATGTTATGTTTGTAAGTTTTCAATTATTATGCCTATTTAGTAAATATGAAAAAATATGGTTGATATTTGCGCCCGTGCTAACCACTTGTGCGAGGCATGCTATGCGTCGTTGATAAAGTTCACTTATAAGTGTTGTGAATCTTGTTTTTAGCCGCAAATTTGACCATATAGTAGGTTTTTTCCTCCTGTTTTGTTAAGTTGTGTACAGTAGTGCTATGTAATCCATTGTATTTATTAGAGTATCATCTTTGTGGCGGTCCAGCATATTTATGCTAATGGTGATATGTGATTTCGTATTATAGGAAGACGATGACCTTCCATATGAAGAGGAGATCATCCGAAATCCATATTCCGTCAAGTGCTGGATTCGTTACATCGAGTTTAAACAGAATGCTGCAAAACCCGTGCTTAATTTGATCTATGAACGAGCTCTAAAAGAGCTACCTGGAAGGTAAATATGAGCTACATTGCTTCTACATTCAATCGTTATGTATATGTCTGCAAAATATTCATGCAGAAAACCAAATTGTTTTCCCACAGCTATAAATTATGGTACAATTATCTGAGGGAGAGAAGGAAACAAGTCAAGGGGAAATGCATAAATGAACCTGTTTACGAAGAAATCAATAACTGTCATGAAAGAGCATTAGTGTTCATGCACAAGGTGAGTGGAATTACAAGTCTTAAATACTTATTATGGTCCATTTTTTTTATTGTTGTTAATTTCATTTTCCATGGTAACAGATGCCCAGGATTTGGACCGACTATTGCCACTTCCTAGTGACCCAGAGTAAGATCACAAGGAGTCGGCGGACATTTGACCGTGCACTCCGAGCTCTTCCAGTTACCCAGCACCCCCGTATCTGGCCCATCTATCTTCGCTTCGCCCGAAGCCTTCCCCTTCCCGAGACGGCCATTCGCGTCTACCGCCGATACCTCAAGGTACGAAATGACGGAAACTGTCGTTTGTAAAGAAAACATTCCTTGTTAAAATGCCATTGTGTATTGTGCAGCTTTCTCCAGAGAACGCAGAAGAATACATTGAGTACTTAAAGTCTGTTGGGCGCTTGGATGAAGCCGCCGTACGTCTCGCCGCGGTTGTCAACGATGAAACTTTTGTGTCTAAAGAAGGCAAATCAAACTACCAGGTATGTTGTCTGTTTACTCTTTTTCTAATTTTGGACTCCCATCGTGACATATTTGTAATTATTATTTGAATTTTGCAGCTCTGGCACGAGTTGTGCGACTTGATTTCGCAAAACCCCGACAAGGTGACCTCTTTAAACGTCGGCGCCATCATCCGTGGAGGCCTCACTCGTTTTACCGACCAGCTCGGAAAGCTTTGGTGCTCTTTGGCGGATTACTACATCAGGAGTGGTCTTTTTGAAAAGGTTTGTCCATAAATATACAAACAAGCTACTAAATTTGTCTTGTGTTGGGTTTCGTCTTTGTTTAGACAACAACTACCAGTATAATTGTAATTTTTCTTTCTTATACCTTGTAGGCCCGCGATGTATACGAGGAGGCCATTCTTACCGTGGTCACCGTCAGGGATTTCACCCAAGTTTTTGACAGTTACGCTCAGTTTGAAGAAAGTATGATCGCGGCCAAGATGGAGACCACTTCAGAGTTGGGCCAGGACGTAGAGGGTTAGTGTCGGGCCGAGTCCTCGGAAGCAGAAATCGTCCCCGTTCGGTCCGTAACTCTTGCTTTTTTTTTGCTCTGTCTAGATGACACCGATCTGGAACTTCGACTGACCCGTTTTGAGGAGCTGATAGCACGACGACCTCTTCTTTTGAACAGCGTGCTGTTGCGCCAGAATCCCCACAATGTCCACGAGTGGCATAAACGGGTGAAATTGTACGAGGGGACACCACGACAGGTGATTGTTAGGCTTTGACTAATTATTATTATTTTTTGAGTCGGACCCTTAAAATTACCTTAGAATTGTTGAATTTTACAAAAAAAATTGCAACAAATACACTAGAATGACTTGGTATGCTACTCAAAAAATGACCCAAAAAAACCTTCTTTATGACACAGATTATAAACACATACACTGAGGCGGTCCAGACTGTCGATCCCATGAAAGCCACTGGAAAGCCGCACACGCTCTGGGTCACCTTTGCTAAATTCTACGAGGAAAATCAGCAGCTGGATGACGTAAGTACACAAGCCCTTGAAGGCTACGTCATGAAGAAACTTTTTCGAACATCCACCTCATTTATTTTTAATTTTTATTAGGCCACGACCATCTTTGAAAAAGCCACCAAAGTGAACTACAAGCAAGTGGACGACCTGGCCGCCGTTTGGTGCGAATATGGCGAGATGGAGCTCCGGCACGAGAACTACGAAAAGGCGCTGAAGATACTTCGCGTGAGGCTCGGCTTTTCGTCCCAACGCCGTCAACCACGAAAGGGTTGTTAATGTTTTCCACTGTCGACTCGTTGCTTTTAGAAAGCCACGGCCATCCCGTCCAAGAAGGCCGAGTATTTCGATGTTTCTGAACCCGTCCAAAATAGGGTCTACAAGTCTTTGAAGGTCTGGTCCATGCTGGCCGACTTGGAGGAGAGTCTTGGCACTTTTCAGGTACGCTTCAATGTTGTGTTATGTGTACTTCATGGTACAAATAGATTTAAGAAATGTGGAATAATTGCTAATATTAGATTTTTTTAATGACAAAAAAAATGCTCTAGTTGAGGGCTAAAAAGTCTAAAATATATATTGTTACTCGCTAAAAAGAGGCTTAAAGGTCAGCTGTCCCCGAAAGCATTCAACCAAATTATTGTCCCTTAGTAAAGAAAAATGGCCGTTATTTCTGTGATTTGTTCCCTTTTTACATTCTTCTCCTTTCAGTCTACAAAAGCCGTTTATGACCGCATTATCGACCTGCGCATCGCCACGCCGCAGATCGTCATCAACTACGCCATGTTCCTCGAAGAGCACAACTACTTTGAGGAGAGCTTCAAAGTAAGAGTTGTTATGAAGTATCGTATACGAGCCAACCAAGATGGCGCTAATGCCGTTGTGCCCCCACCTTAGGCCTACGAGCGTGGCATCGCCCTCTTCAAATGGCCAAACGTTTACGACATCTGGAACACCTACTTGACAAAATTCATCGACCGATATGCCGGCAAGAAATTGGAGAGAGCCAGAGATCTGTTCGAGCAAGCCCTGGATGGCTGCCCTGCTAAATTCGCCAAAAGTGAGTGGATTTTTAAAAAAAATATGGAGTTACCATCACTTACGACGCCTAATCTTGCAGCTATCTACCTGCTCTATGCCAAACTGGAGGAAGAGTACGGCCTGGCACGTCACGCCATGGCCGTTTACGAACGGGCCACGGAGGCGGTGGAAAACGAGGAGAGGCACCAGATGTTCAACATCTATATCAAGAGGGCGGCCGAAATTTATGGTGTCACTTACACTCGGGCCATTTACCAGAAGTCTATTGAGGTATTAAGATTTTTTGGGGTTTTACCAGCTATTATATCGACTAAATCATTTTATTTTATATGTTAAAAAAATAGTAATTTGACAGACAAGCTTTTTATTATGTGTTATCCATTTATTAAGAATTCTTGGGTCTTAAAATGCAGTTTTTTTTTACAAATAATCCATTTCAGAGCAATGGCTTTCTCACATGGACAAGATGTCATCACTGCAGTTTCAGATGTTTTTAAAATGCATTTAAACTATTTGTACTTTTTCTTTAAAAAAAAATTTAAAAATTATCATACTACTAAAAAATAAAAAATGTCAATGTTTCCAGGTCCTGCCGGATGAGCACTCCAGGGATATGTGCTTGCGATTTGCAGACATGGAAAGCAAACTTGGTGAAATCGATAGAGCCCGGGCCATCTATTCCTACTGCTCCCAGATCTGTGACCCCAGGGTAAGAAAAAGCTCCTCCCCCTAAGCCTTACATATTCTATTTTCTCCAACATGTCATATTCATATAAATATATATATATTTTTTAAAGGTTACAGCTACATTTTGGCAGACATGGAAAGAGTTTGAGATCCGCCACGGAAACGAAGACACCATTCGAGAAATGCTCCGAATCAAGCGCAGCGTCCAGGCCACGTACAACACTCAAGTCAACTTTATGTCGTCTCAGATGCTGAAAGCCACTACCAGCTCTACGGGCACCGGTAAAATGGCTTCCGTCGCTCCTTGTTCTGGACAGAACGAGCACGTTAATGATTTGTTTTTTTTCCCAGTGTCGGATCTGGCGCCAGGCCAGTTGGGAATCGACGATATGAAGATGCTGGAGCAGAAAGCACAGCAGTTGGCCGCAGAAGCCGAACAGGATAAACCCAAGCCCAAAGAAAAGATTCTATTCATTAGGTCACTTTTTCGGAAGGCTTAAAAGCGGATCCATAAATGGAAATTATATATATATTTTTTGCATTTGTAGGAGTGACGCCTCTCGCAGCGAATTGGGCGAACTGGTCAAACAAGCCAATCCCGATGAGATCTCTATCGATGACGAGGATGAAGATGATGGCCAAGGACCGGAGGGTAAGTGGTTCAGATCATTTTACTTTGAAATAACATGCTAATTATTTTCTTTTTCTCATTTTTAGAAGTACAACTGGAACAGAAAAGTGTTCCCACTGCTGTGTATGGAGGCCTGAAAGATGATTGAGCAAAATCTCCTCACAAACACTTTTTTATTTTTTACTTTTATTTTGTTGTAGTCACTTTTATACGGCGGTAATGTATTCTTCATATGTGAATTATTGTCTTTTGTTGCATTCACTCTGTTAGTTTGCATCTTCCCCTTTTTTGGTGGAAGATATAGCTTGCATTTGTTGATGATGACCACAAGAGGGCAGACTTTGTCAACTACAAATGGTAATGAACAATTGAGCCGTCTGGAGTTATAACGCCTTGTTAGGTAAGGTAAATTGTTTTTTTTCTTTCTCCTATACTGTTTAATATGTTGCAAGAAAGTGATAAAATGTGTATTTCTACATATATTTTGCATTCTTATAGGTTTAGTGAAGCATTGTCTTGGTAAGCAAGCCTTCAAAATAAATTCCATAAATATACTATGGTGAACTGTTGTTTAAATAGTCACTTAATGGCTGCCATTACTGACAATAGATTGACATTTATGGGATATTTTAGTTAAACGTAATCACTCAATGTCAGCGTTCATAATACAAAATAATTCAGCAATATTAGGCTACTTTTCCAGGTTAATTTAAGACTTGTAGAGACAAAAGATTTCCAATAACAGTAAAAATAAAGTTAAAAAAACAACATAGAAAGCCAAATCGATCAAATTTGAATATTAAGAGAAAATACTTTTATCATGTTTTGAACCCATCTCATTAGTGTCAACTAGTGTTAAAATTAAGAAGTGCAGCTAAAATTAAGCTTATTGTTCTTGATGAGCCATGTGCTATGATATTTGCATAATTACCATAATTTAGCGTTATGATATAATGCATTGAAGACATATGCTTTGTTATTCCTTTGGTTAACCGCCTCACTTCCGAAGTGCATTATACATATCATATTTAATTTAAATCATTTGGCCCTGCAGCGAAAGCACCTGTGAAGCAGCGTCGACTTCCTCTACAAATCCCGCCCCCTTTCACCGAGACGTGCCTTTCTATTGGTCCTCCGCTTGAGCGACGTCCCCAGCATGCCCCAGGTAGGCCCGTCATCATCGGCGGGGCTCGACGCCGAAGCCACTCCGCCAACATTGCAGAACGCTATGCGGTCGCTCCAACGAGGGGACACGCCGGACTAGAGTCGGCTTTTAACCCCGTTTCCCGGTGCCTCGGCCCCGAGGAACGTCCCGCGGAGGTTCGGCCGGCTTAAAAACCGCAAACAAGGACGACGTTAGCAAGGCTCCGCTTCGGATATTTGCCCCGACTTAATCCCTTCGAACACATCCGTATTCCCAGCCGTCATTGGGCGACAATGCGTGTTTAGATCTTTTTCTACTTGCTTTTTTTTTGGAGGCCTTTATTTTTGCTAATACTTTGTTTGTTTGCTTTTCTTTTTTACAACGCCATGGTGGATTTCATTAGGAAGACTTTTGTGGTCCCTGAAATCAAGCCGTTGGATTTGTATGACTGCACGAAAGCCAAAATATGCTCAAGTGTCGCCTGGTTGTTGGCGAAGTCCTACGGCAGCGCAGGTAAGATTCCCGCAGGGCCCCGGAGACGATGCTTGTTGCTTCGGTGGCTTTTTATTCCGGTGATTTTGTATGTTAAAAATGAGCTTTTGTCACCTTTTTTCATGAGCGCTTTTTATGGGCTACTCAGCGGTTTTGAACACAAAGAGACGTCAATGAAACGAGAAAGCACGCTTTGCCTCAGCTTGTATAAGTACGACATTATTTACATTTTTCTTTAAATAGGACATGTCAGTTTAGAAGGGCTTTTTATCTGGTGTGAAATTCCATTTTGGGCGTGGATAATGTGCTGCCTCTCAAGGATGACAGGCCCTGTAACACTTGACTCTAGCTAAACTGTGGCTCGCGAGCCATACAAGGCCCAATGCAAGAAGCTTCAATTCAGTCAACATTAGGTTGCATCTCTTTAACACCAGATGGAGCAAGTCATTTTAGAAGATAACTGAATTAGTTCAGGGGTCAAGATGTCAACATGTTGCGGTAAATATAAAAAAAAACAACAGTATTTTAGTGTAAATGTAGTTATTTTGGTAGTGATTTTCTTGACTCTTAGCTGATGAGGCATATTTTCTTTGTTTTGACTAGTTTTTCAGTTATGTGCATTTTTTTAGGTGGTAATATTCTAATAGCGCTGGATTATTTTATTGTTCCACTGTCATTGAAACTTATTGACATTATAACCATTTCAGCTATGTTAAAATTAATGTAGGAAACGAAAGAATGTCAGTATTTTGTTTAAAATTGAGCTTTCTTTGTGGGTTCCCTTTATCATGTAAAGATAGTTTCAGTAGTGTACATATTGCAATATCCTATTACCTCTAAATTTTGAGTTTTAGACACCAAATCCAATTCATTGGCATCAATAACAGCCCCAGGGTTTAAAATATACAACAAAAAAACAAGTTTAAAAAAAATAATACAGAAACTGCATATTTAATGTTATGGAGAGTAGCAAACTTTGAATAGTACTACATTAACATGCTGGTTTCAGGTTTTCCTGGTAGCCCTCCCAATTGAAATAGACGTCCAGTGTATCGTTGTCAACGTCCTCCTCACAGGCATAATAGGACACTACTAACACTAGTAAGGGAACACTAGCTGTTATAATTTCATGACCCAAGGCTATTATTACTCACCAACACACCCATCTTTGGAAAAAAAACTATGTTAAGAATCATAAACTGCCTTCCACCTTTTTTAAAGTCTCTTAACGCTAAATAGCTAACAAAATAGAGCTCTGTAATTAAGGACTAGCATTCATTTGCATATTTCTCTGTACTGCATTAGGCTAAAAGATATTTCGCGTTTTACCAGTGTATTTTTATGTTGCATTAATTTTTCTCAAATCTTTTTTCTCCCCAAAGGTTTTTCTCGGTCAGTTTCCAGGTGCGCTTCGGCCATATTTTCCACTTAATCCTGGTAATCTTAAGAGGGCGTGACTAGTGTAGCGTGCTATGTCCAAAACAAAGCTCGCTTACACAATTGCAGGCTCCGGGTCCCCCCCGCAGTAGCCACTCTATTTGCCCTCCCCCCTCCTTCCCCTCCTTTCCTAGCCCCGCCCTCTAGGTCAAAGTCATTTCCCGGGCCTCCGGTTTTGCAAAAAGTTCCGCCGGCTCAAAGATCAAATCCCGCCTCCCCCGAGGACGATATGTCCGACGTCTTGTCATCCCGACGCCGAGCTATGTTTTGCACTCGGGCGAAGGCCGTCGCGATTGTTTTGGCGAGAAGGGAATTTGGGACTTAACCTTGACTCGGCGAATGACTCAGAGAAACTTTATGCCGAGACCAGAAACTCTGGATCGGCCTGTTCTCGTCTGAAATTCATGTGTGTACTTCTAGGAGCTTATTTAACTCAATGGCTGCCATTAATGGCGCTAGCTGACGTTTTTGGTGGCTTTCAAAGAGCCGCTTCTCCCAGTTTTAATGAATTAAATGTCTATTGTAGTCAATAGAAGCCATGAAATATTCTATATTCAAGGTTTGTTTGTGTTTAGTATAGAAATGTAGTATACAGATCTTGTAGGAGTACTTAAGCATGGAGTACATTGGCAAGACTTAGTCTTGTACTGTATACTCTATGACTAGAGAGTAAACAAGAGTAAGACGGAGGTGATATCCTGCTCAGCTCCGTCCGTCCGTCTCTCCTGCTGACTCACCATAGCAACCCGCTAGTCAATGGATGAGTAATCATTCCGAGAGGATTGGGAGCAACTTAATTGCTACAAAAGAGCTCTCGTCTTAAAGCAGGTTGAGTCTAGATTTACAAGTTGGCTTTAAACCAGCCAAAAAGCCCAATTATACTCAAAACAACAGTGGCTAGCTGACTAGCCGCTAGGTTTCTATCTTGCGACCTCATCCAATAGCCCCATTGACCACCAATACCGGCAATTGGGTGTAATACCGATTGCCCCAAGTGGAGCCTCCCTGTTACCCAACGGTTGTGATTTGCGTGTGTCGAGCTAGCACATATCTGTAGCCTGCAGGCTAGCTCGTACGCTCGATAACGCGCTCACGCCAATCAAACGCAGAGCACCGTTTGGTAATTGCCAGGTCAATACTTATTACAACCATTGGCTTGTGGCTATCACGTTGGAGTCCCTCTGTATTGCTAGCCAATAAGTTAGCAAAAATGTGACCCTAAATTGCCCTAAAATGTACAGTTGGCGGCCCTACAACGACAAAGTGACGTCTAGTGCAGTCGATGGCGGTCATTGGAAAGCCGAGCTCTAAAATAGTTTTTAATGTCCGTGGTTTAATGGTGGAAACTGGGCGTCTTGTTTTGGTGAAAGTGAACGGATCGTTTGCGTGACTTACGATGACATGACATTACACGTGGACGCCTCCTATTGTTTACACGCTTGGGTGTAATCTAAAGCACCCAGACACACTTTGTGTTTACCCAGGTTTTTTTTTTAAGTGGTCTGTCGCTAGGATAATGTGGAGGCAAAAAAGTAGCTAATGCTAAATGTTTCAAATGCAAGGGGATTTTCTAACATAGTTTTTCTACCCAAAAATCAATGGGACATTATTAGCCGATGTTTTGCTAACTACTGACTATGATGCTAAACATATATGTATATATATTTTCAGGTTTTAAGTCAAAGTCTATAAAATAAGGAGGAATATATAGAGATAGTAATTATAGGATGGTAAGTATAGGAAAGTGGAATTTGGAGTACAAAGTCATGTCTTGTTTTGCATTGCAAATCAGTCAGGTCAGGTTTTCCCGCATGTGGAGAAACCAGTTGAAAAGTGGGCGCGTTAGCTTTGTTTTCAGACATTTTGTTTGCCGGAAAACCAGTCGGAGCAGATGTGATGAAGGTATTCGTACCTCGCCTGTCATAATGTATTACACTGTTATGATAATTTACTCTTGACTGCACATTTTGATCAGGACCAATGTTAAACTTAACTTTTTGTATACATGTGATTTATGTGTCCATGAAATGACGATATTATAAGACTATTAATATTTTTTTGTGTTAATAAATTGCATCCAAATCATTGACGTATTTCCTTTGTTCTCTTATTAGAGAATGTTCCCGCTGAACTGCGAGAACCATTCTACCGCGACCAGTACGAGCAAGAGCACCTGAAGCCGCCCGTCACCCGCCTACTGCAGTCGTCGGAGCTTTACTGCCGGGCTTACGGCCTACTGCTGCTGGGCGCCGGGCGAGAGCAGGCGCAGCCCAAAGACAATGCCGCCCTGTTGCGACTACTCGCCGAACGAGGCCTGCTGTCCAAAGAACCCGACTCGGCGCCCACCGACGCCGACTTGAAACGGCAGCCCGTCAAAATGGTGAGTTTTCTTTCAAGTCGAGTGTTTTTGAAACGTTAAGTTTAGCTAACTGAAGAAAAATTAGACATGCTAAAACTTGAATCCATCACTTAGAGTATTTTCTCGCATATTAGCCACCTATGCTTATAAGACGTACCCTTAAAATCGTTGAATTTTACAATTTCTCGCATATAAGTCGCCCCTTGATTCACAATATTCACCTCCATATTCATAGTTTTAAAAGAATTAAACTCTGTTACGATATTTTTTGTTGAAGATCATTCATAGACGTCAAAATTATTATTTTTTTACCGTTATCTGTTTATCTTTTCTCTATTTTGAAATAAACAGCATCTCATCTTTGTCACTTTGCAGTTTCGTGCATATCAACTCTAATTTATGCGCATATAAGCCTTACCCTTCGATTCAATCATATTTTTTCCAACAAATACGGCTTATATGCCAGAAAATACGCTAAGTCTCAATTCAAATACATAAAATAAATAAACACAAATCAACTGGTCCGAACAGTCGCATGTAGCATTGCATTCTGGTCCTATTTTGTACTTTGATTCATGGGATTAAAGGCCCTCCTGAAAAGACCCCCATGCTCCCTTCCCCCGCCTTTGCCATATTTCCCCTCGCTCTCATTCTGCTCATCCTAGAGGATGAGTGGATCCAGCTGCTGGCACAACGACAGCCACTAGCTTTGACGGTGAAAGACAATCTGCCACCTTTATGTCATTCGTCCCATTCAAACCATGCATATTAATCTCTGGACATGTCCATTGAGTAGCCATGTATTCTAATGGATGCTCCCTAAGAGGACAATAGAAGGGAAATTGTAAATTAAGTCCAGTGAAACCTGATTGCCCTCTTGTCTCCCCCCCTATTTTCGTCTTGCTCTCATTCGGACGACTGTAAAAAAAACATCTTAAAGTAGTCTAGCAATTAAGTGGTCTGAAAAGAGGTAGTGTTTTCCCGGTAATGTAATCTCGTGGAACCTTTTAACAACTTTTTACCTCAGTGGGAACCTGTTTTCCAGATACTTTTGAGATTAGGAGACAACAAATGTTGACACTTAAAAGCCATATTTTATTTTTAAGACCAAACCATTGACTTAATGACTTGTGAATGAGCTTCAGAAAAGGAAATAATGGCTAAATATTTCTGTTTGAGTGTCCATTATGTCATTAACAATAACATAAAGGGACTATTGCTCGGTAAATATTGAGTCATACATTTGTATGTTGCTTTTTGTACCCTCTACTTGCTAATGTACATAACAAGGTCCACTAGTGAGTTTAGTAAAGAAGAACTTTGCTCGACTTTCTTTAAAATTTCAAACAAATTGCTTGTTTTTAGCCTCAAGATCAAATGTTAAATATTCGTAAGACTGTCATCCTTTTAACCATGCTCGTAAAAACCCAGTTTTGACTTTGGCAGGAATTGGAGCGCGCCGTACGTAATACTTTGTAAACTAATCCTGCATCTAGCATGGCTAAATCTCAGAGCTAAAAATTCAGAACGCAGTTTTTTTTGTTTGTTTTTACACTCTCTGTAGCCGAAGCGCAGAAATACTCTCCTCAATTCGCCAAAAACCTGTTTCTAGTACTGACATTTCTGCGTATTTTCTCCTTATTAGTCACTCCTGTCAAATATTCACCGCTTATGTCACATAATCGACTAAAGGTGGCTCATTTTAGTCATATTTTAGACAGCGGTGTCCTTTTTATGTTGATGTTTCTGTAATAATCCAACTCCAACTCCTAATACTTGACCGGCAAACTCGTTTTTTTTGCCCAGCTAGGACTCACAAGTCTGAGAAATGTGGGTCAAGTGGTAACCAAAGGATGGATGCGTTCAATGGCCTTGAAAAGACGGCAATCCGACTTAGCAGAAATCTTGGCATCAAGCGTCTCTCACCCAATTTGATGAGAACTTTGTAGTGCAACTACTGAATTGGAAGCTTTATTTTTTTTCCCCTCACTAATGAAATGACTCGTTGAGTCATAGCAGCACGACAACAGACCTTGGCAAGATATATGTTGTTAGATGCCACCCTTTTGGAAGAGTTTCAATTAAAGATTATCTTTGAAAAAGCCAAGGGAAATTGAATTTGAAATAAGCAACAGTATCTGTTGATGAAAGCCACATATTGTGATATTATCATAGTAGGATAAAGAGTCATATCTCGCTGACAATATACAATTGTTGCTACTTATCCACAAAAATTCCCAAGCACTTGTTTTCATTAGTGAAATAGGATTGTAATCAGGTTTAAGAACTATTAAATCCATTGAATTTTGAGTTATAAATCTAGAAAGATAATGCAGTGTTTTCCAAAATATATGTCATATTTAATATTTATTTATCAACTTTGTAGACCAAAAAGCAATACCATAAAAGTAAAAAAAACAAATTTACAATCAAGGTCAATTAATTCATTACATTGTATTTTTTTAAACGGTTATTTTTATAATTGTTAACATTAAGTCAACATAGTTTCCTAAATGGACTTATTTTTGCCAGATTTTAACCCCTTAAGTTCCAAACTCCATCATCCAATAAACCTTGAATTTCAGCTTCTTGTGCGGGCCACATTCAAAGATATTTGTATCCTTATTTTGCTAATACTCTATCTTTATAGCATCCAATTATAGGTCTACTAAAAAACTAATTTATTAGCCCTAAAAGTAGAGCAACTGATAGTACGTTATGTTTGTATGTGTGGGTGCATAACGCCGCGTCCCATTGAGGATCAAGATAGGCAAAGATTAGAGATAATCTGCCCCGCAGACTCAACGTCACCAGCCGTGATTGGTTGACACAGCGGGCCAACTCGCAGCGGTCGACCTATCAACGACAAACTCAGTCACTTCTTGTCCATTTACAGTCTAACACAGGGGTGTCAAACACATAGAACTAACAATAAATCCACGTTTTCCTTTGTATTAGTCACTAATACTAATAATTAGTGCAAAGAATGAGTAAATTATCACAATGCTTATTAAAAAATCATTTTACATTACGAACAATATATTATGAACAAGAGAATAACATAAGAACATAAATAAATGTCAATTCATGTTGTCTGCACGTACTAAAACACTGCGCCCCTAGCGGATAATACAAGAACTACAAATTTTAAAGAAAATTCTTTTTTTTTTAAAATAAAATGCAGCTTTCTTCCCCGGGCCGTACTAAACCACTAAAAGGGCCAGATCCGGCCCGCGGGCCGTATGTTTGACACCCCTGGTCTAACACATAGTGTTGTGTACTTTGTTTTTATTGGCTATTTAATCACAGCACTATGTTAGCAAGATGGGGGATCGAACCCAGAATTTCTTTGTTTCCTTGATTAACCTTTTATAAGAAAAATAGCTATTTTTTGTCAATGTTATTAGTAGTATCATACATTTTTCTGTTCATTACTTGATAATACTTGTACTCCCAGTGTGTATACTTCTAAAAAAACATTTAGTACATGTCCATCCCCTTGTACAAAATACTCCTTGTGGGCCCCAGACTTTGCCTGATCCCTATTTTTTCCCCCTCAGTGGGTACGAGCAGGGGGTGGGCTTAGTTAAGTCATATTTCAGACATAATCAGACCACGCCCTCCTCATAATCTTGCCTAATAAGCCAAAAGAAAAATGCCTTGCTTTTGTTTAACCTGCAGAAAATTAGTCTATCCAAATTGTCACTAAAAAACTCGGATATTTTTTTGCCTGTCGGGGGCCAAGGTGCATTGTGGGTCAGCTGGCTGGTTGTCATGGTAACCTGGCAACCTCGGACTCATGCATTCTAGAGTGGCTCCTCACTCATTAGGGAGAATTGGGTTTAGGGGGCTGGCAATTGGACCAACAAACACTTTTGATTTTTAGCTGATGAATGACTCCTTTGATGAATGCTTGTACATATCCACTTGTGCATTTTTTTGTTTTTTTTGGTTTGGCTGATTTTTGCTTTCATCTTTTACTGCTACGTCTGCCGGCCGGGGGGCGGGGGAAGTGGGCGTGTCGGGATATGGATTTCTTTTGTTTTGGACGCTCGCTGGGATCACGGTGTCCTTTTTAAAAGTGTCTCGTGAGGCGAAATCCCCGCTGAATCATAATATGTGCTGATAGGAAAATTGCTCACAGATGCTAATTGCTAAATGCTAATTTTATTCTATTTCTACCAAGGCCTTCCACTTTTGCTAACAACAACATATTCTACTTACTTCTCTTATTAAATAATACTAACTTATTATTTTGTCCTGTATTTCAAGTGTTTAATTTTCCCATTACAGCAATGTCACCACAATGTCATTCATTTTCTGAACTGCTTTATCTTCTCTAGGGTTGCCAGGGGTGCTGGAGCCTATCCCAGCTGACTCCAAACCAGAAGTGGGGGACACCTTGAATTGCTGGCCAGCCAATCACAGGGCACAAAAAGACAAACAACCAATCAGTCATTCCTAGGGGCAATTTAGAGTGTCCAATTAGTCTACCATGCATATTTTTGGGAATGTGGGTGGAAACCAGAGTACCTGGAAAAAACCCACTCAGGCCTGGGCAGAACATGCAAACTCCACACAACCAATTCTACTTTATTCTTTAAAAAATCTGACTTTTTCCCCTATATTTCAACTCTTTCTAATCTACCCATTATACAAAAATCTGACCAACTACAATATTTTATCCCTAATTCTAATTTTACCCCCAAAAAATAGACAATATGCCCTAACCATTCCTTTCCCTAATTGTTTTTTTTTTTTTTTAAATAAGATAATAGCGGTTATGCTAACCTTCATATGTCCCAATGCTGATCTACTGTGAGAGGATTATCCACTCTTTCATCAGCATCCAGCCGCTAGCCCATTTGTCCTATTTTTCTGCTGCTGCAGCGTAGCGACTAAAGCTCCCACAGACCCACCGCACTGCCATCCCAGGCATTCCTATACCCTCCATGAGCACGTCAGGAATAGGCAACATTACCCAAAAAAAAAAAAAAAACTGTCAGACCGACGTTTGCAGGCCAACGACCCGCAAAGGTCAGCATTTTAGCGGCCCAGGCTAACGCTAACACGTGGCCCAGCCCAAAATTCCACTTAGGAAGGTCTAGTAACCCCTAAAGTGGAATTAAAGTGGGAACAGGCACTAGTTTGTACAGATTAGGATCATGATCTAAGAATGGAACCCATGACCAGAATTTGCCGTTTGTGGGAATTTGTTAATGAGGCTAATGTTGTTTTTATAGAGAAAAAAATGGGCCTCATAGGGGTGATGGAAAGTAGTCCATAAAGACGTTAGGAAAGATGTTTTTATGTATTTTTTGGTCTTGTTTTTGGTGTTGTAAATTATGCAGTCATGTTATGAAGGTATTTTTTTAATCTAGACGTCCAATGACAACAAAACCTTTCTTTACAGGGAAAAATAAGCTAAAATGAAGTCTCGAGGTACACAAACGTAAACACGTAATGAGCTAACAGGTTTATACAGTTAAGACATTCTATCTAAGTTGTCTTTTATTCAATTCTTGTCTTTGGAATGGTGAGGTAGGCATGAGAACATGGTTTAAACTCATTTTGAAAGTCTGTTAAGTCTGATACACAAAAGAAAAAAACGTCACGTACTCGAAAACTGCATAAATGTAAATTTGCTGATCTGCTTCCAATGTAATGATTTAACGACAGGACACACAAGTCCAAAGTTCACTTGCATGAACTGACGTGTTTTGCTTGTTTAGGAACTCAACTGTCATTTTGCTGACTCACGTGGATTTTAGTGACTTCTAGTGGATACTTTGTGTAATGCAACAACAACAGCAGCGTTTGTCGGTCTTAGCTGTTTAGGAAAGTTGTTTTAAACATTTTATAGCAAGTACCACCTCTAAAAATACCATTGTAAAAAAAAACTGTGTATTTAATATTGAATTCAAAGTTTGACAGCCATTTTTTTTCACTTAGCAGCCATGTTCCCTCTAATTTTTAATGTAAAACATGCTGTAAAACACGAAAAACCATAAGAGTAGACAGAGCTACTACCACTGGCTGCTACGTAAACAGCGCCATCATGTGGAAAGGAGTAAAAAAACAGATTTTATTTACTGTGCGCCATATGATTGCTGATCACTTTTTTAAACATCTTTAAACTTCTTTTGCAGAGTGCCCACTTGGCCGTAATGGACGCCCTGATGGCGTTGGGAGCTTCGGAGACGGTGTCCTCAACTAAGACGAAAGAACTTCTGGGCGGGGCTTCCAGTTGGGAAGATGCTCTTCTTCATTGGGTCAATACAGTGAGTTCCACTTTTGAGTCAATCCCAATCCAGAAACCTTTCAAAATGGAAGAATTTAACCTATTAACGTGTTTCCATTTTGTTTGACAGATCAACCAGAAACTGCGAGAACTTTCCGAAAAATCCCAAAACGACCAAACGCCTCAAGCCGTCCCAGAAAACGAAACCCAAACCCTTCAACCTGCTGTAAGTATTATTTATTTATGTACTTGTCCGCTTATTTTTGCAACGTTGGACATTGACATCGACCCCAAATAAATCTGACAAAATCCTTTTTTATTTACTTTTTTCTCCCCGGGAAGCTTCACTGTCCTTTTTTTCTTTGTGTGACTGTTGTTTCCTTTCAGGCTTTAAATCTCTCTTTGTGCTCCTGTCCTCCATTTTTGTCCTCCTTGTCTCCTTTCCCGTCCTCAAATGCCTTTCTGACAGTGTCCTACTCGCTGGTACTGGAAACTAGTTCCTGTAAGTTTCCCTTTTTCTTGCTCTCTTCCTTTTCCTTCTCCCTTCCTTCGTCCATCCATCCAGTCGCCGTCAAATGTATCTGCTAATGTCTGACAGGTTAGGCGTTTTTTTTTTTTTTGTTGGGGTGTGTTTATTTTTTGCATTTTTATTTGGAGTTGAGCAAGTGCAGGTGGTGTGGCACGGTTGATGAGCATGTGAGGGATAGCGTGGTGGCTAAGTGGTGGCTTGCACGGCATGTCTGAATAGTATAACAGAAGTGGTTTGTTTACTGTCTGTGTGGGAATTTGCTCTCACTCCTGCAACCCTTTTTGTTTTGGTCTAATTTACGAAACTTACTCTTTCCTTGTGGTGAGGAAGGTAATTGCATGTATAGTAATCCCTTGAATATCGCGGTTAATGTAGACCAGACATGACGGCGATAATCCAAAAATCGCAAAGTAGGGTGACCCCTATTTTTTAAAAAAAAAAAACATATATAATAACATTAATACATTTAAAATATATATATTTTTAACTTCAGTGCCGAGTTCTGTTAGCACGAGTAGCGTCTGCTTGAGTTTCCTTGGAGATTTTCACATTTTTAAAACCTTAAAAACAATCATAAATGTTATTTTTTTCTTCAGAGATGGTTCTAGTAGCAAGAATTTATTCTGCTTATGAGTTTGTGTAGATATTCACATTTTTATGGACTTTAAAATATTTAAGAAAATTAAAAATGAATAGCAAAAAAATTGCAAAGTAGTGCTTCTTGATAGAAGTATTACTTTATTTATTTACTACCTGACAACCTTATGTCCTCTGTTTAGTAGTGAGTCCTTTTTTTGCTTCCTTGTCTATAATTGGTTGCCAACAAACTCCAGGTATACCCTCCTTACTGCCCTTTACTAGCTGGGATAGGCTCCAGCACCCCCCTTATGAGGCTAAACAAACCTGGAAATAAATTAATAATTTTGTATCATGCATTTCCATTGAGACACATGACTTCTTCCGGACCCTTACATTATCAGTTTCAACTATGCAGAGGCAAAACACACACAAAAAAATAATTATATTTACTGTGCAAGAGTCTTAATTTATTCTTTGTTAAATATGATTTTCATAGTACTTGTCACTCATGTTTTTCAGATCCGCTATAGAAAGGACAAAGTTCAGTCCAAACAGGATCCGTTTTTTCCATCGGTGAAGGAAGTACCGGATCTGTCCACCGGCTGTGCTATCGCTGCCGTCGTGCATTACTACTGCCCCGCCCTGCTGAGACTGGAAGGTGAGGAATTAGTGTGCCTCTGAGCTCAGTCCAAAGCATCTATGGTGGTCTTTTTTCGGCAGATGTCTGCATGAAGGAGAACATGTCACCCGCCGACAGTTCGTACAACTTGCAGTTTATCCGCGAGTTCTGCGACAGCTGCCTGAAGAGCTGCTGCCATTTAGCACTGGAGGATTTGCTGTATTCGCCGCCAGAGCTTCGGGTAGCCACATCTGGACTATAACTTGCCGTTTTAATAATCCAAGTGTTGATCCATTTCTGTACTCTTTGCATAGGTCAATACGTTGAGTTTTTTAGCTGAGTTGCTGCACTGTTTTGAAGTACAAAGGCCGGATTTTGTTCAACCGGTGGAGATTTTAGGTAAGGGTTTCATTTTTGATAGTATTGATGTTTTTGGTTTAAGGTGGTACTAGTGAAGTACATAAGGTCCACATCTGGGCTGCCTGATATTTCTTGCAAAAATAAAATTCTAATAACATGGAAGCTTGAAAACTTAGCAATTTTTTTGCACATTTTTCAACCCCAATCTTATTGAAACAAAACCAATTTTTATTTAAAAAAAGGGAATACATGTTTTCCTTTCTAATTAAAAATAAAAGAAAATATTTGTTTTAAATTATATTACAAATACAAAAAGCTTATTTACTTCCCCTCTTAAATTAAATTGATAAATTATTTGATTATTTTGATTACATTCCAGGTGCTGGTAAATAGCTGTTTGTTTATATTTTATTTTATTATTTCAGATAGAAAGGCTTATTTACTCTCCCTCTTTTAAATTAAATCAAGAAAATATTTGCTTCGGACTATTTCAGGTGACAGTAAACAGTTATTCAAATGTTGACACTGAAGAAAGAATATTTTTGCCTATTTCAAAAAGTAGAAATACTTTTAAGATGTACTTGTGCAAATTCAGGTTACATCACCACCTTGGAACCAAAAGTCCCTGTGTATTACTACCAAGTAAACTTGATATATCATGACATCTTTCCATTTTGTAATCTTTTTCCTTAGATGTTACCGTGGCATCAATCCCCAAGGGCGTGAACGGTAACAGGTACGAAAACTTGTAAATAATGGCCAAATACCATTTTGGGGACGTTAACTAATCTCTTCTTTACAGTACTTCTCCATCTATCTTCAAGAAACCCTTCCTTCCAATTTCCTCCCCTGCATCAGGTGAGACCCAGACTATCGTGACAGCTCTTGGGAAGAAACTGTCTTTGAGTCTGTTTGTCTTGGCTGTTATGGCTCGCTAGCGCCTTCCAGAAGGCAGCCAGAGTGCTGAGTTCAAAAGTTAAACTATTGCCAGCGTAGGAATCGGAACTGGAGTTGGATAATGTGTGCATGCTTTTTAGTTTTGTCTTTGACTGTGTTCAGGGTCTTTGAATCAGTCTACCTCAATGTCTCACTTGGAAGGAGTC
Source organism: Stigmatopora nigra (assembly GCF_051989575.1). Lineage (NCBI taxonomy): Eukaryota > Metazoa > Chordata > Actinopteri > Syngnathiformes > Syngnathidae > Stigmatopora > Stigmatopora nigra. The sequence continues at coordinate 1,737,322 of NC_135522.1, forward strand.
GCAAAGACGTGGAGCAAAAAAAGGTGCGTCTCTTTACGTGACCGGACGTTTGGTCGCCGGTCAAATGGTGACAGAGTTTACTGTTGAAACCAGCTCTCAAAATTATATTCATGAGAGAGAGTTTAATATCTAAATATCTACTGTTGTCAACAGTACTTAGATATTAAACTCATGAATATAATTTTGAGCGCTGGTTTCAGGACTTAGATATTAAACAGGACTTGGATATTAAACAGTACTTGGATATTAAACAGGACTTGGATATTAAACAGTACTTGGATATTAAACAGTACTTGGATATTAAACAGTACTTGGATATTAAACAATACTTGGATATTAAACAATACTTGAATATTAAACAGTACTTGGATATTAAACACTACTTGGACATTTAGCAGTACTTGGATATTTAGCAGTACTTGGACATTAAACAGTACTTGGATATTAAACAGTACTTGGATATTAACAGTACTTGGATATTTAGCAGTACTTGGATATTTAACAGTACTTGGATATTAAACACTACTTGGATATTAAATAGTACCTAGATATTAAACAGTGCTTAAATATGTTTTTTTTTTTTTTTTTTTTTGACCAGTCGCCCGCTGTCGGCCATCTCCTTCAGCATCCCCTTCGGCTTAGACAGCGACGTAGACGTAGTGATGGGCGACCCGGTCATCACGCGCTCCGTCAGCTCGGACCAGCTTCACCGGCCCTTCACGCCTCCAGAGCGTGGGAGCAACTCGCCCGCTTCCAACGGCGTGCACAGGGCGTCCTGGTCCACTCAGAGCGCCGACGCCGCTCTTCCGACGGGAGTGGAAAATGGCGTCGAAGAGCCGGAAGCGGGGGAGCTTCCCACCATCGAAGAAGCCCTTCAGATTATTCACAATGAGAGAAAGTTGGAGCCACGCCTGCATCCCGACGGCGCCCCCGATGGATTCTTCTTGCACTCACCGGACCGGCCCGCCGACCCGGTCAGTCGCTCCGCCCCGACGTCCTCGGGAATGGCGCGACGGGTCGCCGAAGAGTCCGCCCGGACCAGGAACGCGTCCGAATGCTCTCGGGACGACGACTCGGTCCTTCGAGACGGCAGCGTGGACTCGGACGCTTCGGAAGACACGCCGCGGGCTCGCTCCACCCCCGGCTCGGCGTCGGCATCCGACAGCGGCGTCAAGATGACCACCTTCGCCGAACGTAAAAAGAAGCAAGACGCCGATCCCCGCCGAGCCAGCGGCGAAGCGCCCGTTCCCCGCGCCGCCTCGTGGGATGTGAAGTTCGAAGAAAGCCCCGGCAAGAGCCCCGGGCTCAACAACGAAATGTCCGAGCTCGGGGTCCGCCTAGAGGAGAAACGGCGGGCTATCGAAGCCCAGAAGAAGCGGATCGAGGCCATCTTCGCCAAGCACCGGCAAAGGTTGGGCAAGAGTGCCTTCCTACAGCTGAAGAAGGAGGAGCAAGACGACGGCGAGGATGGCGAGGCCCAAGGAAACCACTCAGGTACTTCCTCCAACCAGGAGGACCTTTCCCGGGTGTCCGGCACCAAGAATCGAGACCGGCCCCTCTCTGCAAAAAGCGAACCGGCCAAAGAGCAGGCGAACGAAAAAGCCACGGCGCCACTCGGCGACTACAACAACGCCGTTTCCAAACTGACGGCGGCCCTCAGTTCGCTTCAAAGCGACATGCAACGTCTCACGGAACAACAGAACCAACTGGTACAGAAGAAGGCGTCCTGGGTCATCCCCCCCAGTCCCAAGACCTCCACCCCGACAGCACGTAGCCCCCGAGATTCCAGCAAAGACTACTACCCCGCCTCCCCGTCGCCATCCCGCAAGTCGACAAACTACGCCACGCCTCCCAAATCCCCGAAAGCGGTCCACCGCAGGACTCAGTCGGCCCCCCCGAAAAGCCCCAAACATGGCCGCCCCCCGGCCTTATCCAGGGTCATCAACACGCCACAGAGCGTGGACCGCATTCCGCACCTTCGCCGCGGGAACCCCTCGCAATACCAAATCCAGACGTCGTCCTCCTTCTCCATCGGCGACTCGGACAGTTTCGACGAACTTCGCTCTTTGGCGACCACTCCCGCGGTGACGCTCACGCCGACCCGACGCCCCTCGGGGGACGACGCCCTGTCCGAAGCGGGCTCCGGCGACTACGAGAGTATATTCGGCATGGACGCCGACCCGCGGTTCTCGCGGGCCGTCAGGAAGGAGGCGGCGGCCACCACCGGGGGCTCCAGCTCCGGCGCCCCGTCGGAATGCTCCTTCGAGAGCGACGCCCCGCCCACGCTAGTCAACGGAAAACGGAGCAGTCTGGTGGAAATTTCACTGTCGTCCTTGCCGGCTGACTTGGACGATGACGAGGTGGGTGCGGACCCTTTTTCGGACGCCGGGAGTGACCGGAACGAGCCGGAAACGAAGGGAGGGCTCGGCTTCTTCTTTAAGGTAGGAGGACTCAAAATTTGATTTTCTAAGAAATTAATTAGCGTGTTTTCTAGCATATTAGCCTCTTACTTGCCTTTAAAATAGTCCATAAAATCATTGAATTTTACAATTTCTCCCGTATAAGCCGCCCTCTGCTTCACAATTTTCACCCATTTTTTAAAAATGTTATTATTATTATTATTTTAGTAGGGGGTTAAAAATGTGTTACTTTGAATGGAAAATCTTGAGAAAAATCATTGTTTGTGGTAATAATTGGAAAAAAACGTTCCTGACTCGTAGCAAAGTCTTCATTTGCAGTCTGGCCAAAAGTGACAAAAAGTCTTAATTTCTACATAGACAAACAGACTAATTCCCGCCATTTTGAAATTTCTTCTTCTCACTAGGACGACAACGAACGACCGGAAGACGAAATGGCGCAGAAAAGAGCAGCCTTGCTCGAGAAACAACAGAAGAGAGCCGAGGAGATGAAGAAACGAAAGCTGGAGCAGGAAAAGGAATCCAAGTGAGACTCCGCCCACTACTTAAATCCCTCACATTAATATTATCCCGCGTTCTCTTGACAATTCCATCTATCCTGGCTAACTTCCAGACCTCAGTGGATGAACATTGAGGGTTGGGGAGCCAAGAACGACGAAGGGCCCCGAACCCCGGGAACCCCACCGGCCGAGGGGACGCCCCAGCGGAGAGGAGACTTCACCCGGCAGGAGTACGAACGCAGGCATCAGCTGAAGATCATGGAGGACCTGGACAAGGTCCTCCGGCAGAAGCCCACCACGGTACGCGGCGTCAAGAAGCAGAGACCCAAGACCGTCTTCAGGGACGACTCGGCCCTGGGACACAGCCCCATTAAGGGTCTTGTCGGTAACTAGATTTCCCAAATTTCCATTTCAGTTTTGTACCGTTGCAACTTTTGCTTGCCAATAAGCTTTTTTTCTTTTTTTTTTTTTAAGGCAATCGTCTAAGTAAGATCTACTCCCACTCCACGATGAACTTGTCCTCCATGGCAAATGAATCTGGAGGTTTAACTGTCAGGCGTTCTGGCAGGTAATTGCACTTTTAATGCTTTTAATTTAAGAACACCATCACCGATTGGTCTAAAAATTGATGCCTTGCTTAACTTGTTTTTCCCTCTCACTAGTCGTTCGCACTCTCCTTCCCGCCTCATGTCGCCGGGACGGATGAGTACTCACAACGGAGACCGGGACTGGGACAACGGCTCCACGGTTTCCTCTTCCACCTCCATCCCAGAGTACACGGGTAGGTCAACTATTGGGTTCAGAGTGTCCATCTTTTATTTTGGAACGATAGGTTCCCAGAGAAAGTCAAGGTACATGGAAGAAGTGACTTGGGAAGTGACTTGGGAAGTGACTTGGGAAGTGACTTGGGAAGTGACTTGGGAAGTGACTTGGGAAGTGACTTGGGAAGTGACTCGAAAGTGACTCGAAAGTGACTCGGGAAGTGACTCGGGAAGTGACTCGGGAAGTGACTCGGGAAGTGACTCGGGAAGTGACTCGGGAAGTGACTCGGGAAGTGACTCGGGAAGTGACTCGGGAAGTGACTCGAAAGTGACTGGGAAGTGACTCGGGAAGTGACTCGAAAGTGACTCGGAAACTGACTCGCAATTTTACAAGTATAAAGAAATTTAAAGCTTTCAGCATGATGTGTAGAAATAACAACAAACAAACACAAATTAATAATCAATGAGTAAGTAGTCAACAAAATAAGTAGTACACAAATAGTAACAAACAAATGAACAGATAATGGCACATTTTTAATGAAATCCTATTTTTGTTGTCTTTTTAGGACCAAAGCTATATAAGGAGCCCAGCTTTAAGTCCAACAAGTTCATCATCCACAACGCCATCTCACGCTGCTGCTTGGCCGGCAAAGTCAACGAACCCCAGAAAAATAAGATTGTAGAGGTCAGCCCGGCGCCGATATCCCAACCCAAGTCCCTCCTGACTCACTTTTTCTGTCTCTGTCTTTCCCAGGAAATGGAAAAGAGCACGGCCAACCACTTCCTCATCCTCTTCCGCGACGCCAGTTGCCAGTTCCGCGCCGTTTACACCATGAACCCCGAGACGGAAGAAATGACCCGACTGACCGGCATCGGCCCGCGACTCATCACACTAGACATGGTAGAGTCCATCTACAAGTACAGCTCCGACCGCAAGCAATTCACCGCCATCCCGTCCAAGACCATGTCCATGAGCGTGGACGCCGTCACCATTCCGGGACACTTTTGGCAAAAGCGACCGGGAACCCCCAAGAAGCTGGGCACCCCCAAATAACCAACCAAACCTTGACTTTTCAGGGTTTTTTGACGCTAGGTGCCAAGAAAATGGATTTTTTCTTTCTTTTTTTGCCTAATCGCTTCCCTTCTCAGAGCTCCCGGATTGACGATTGGACGCCATAACCTGACTTAAACTGCCTTGCCTTTCTTTGTACAATGTTTGGGGTTTCTATCCCACGCTTTTCAATCCTGTTTCCCCTTTTTTTCGCTGCCTTTTCTCCTTTTTTAGGGCTTGAATTTGCAACAAAGACATTTGGATGTACTCGTCTTTTGGAGGAATTTCGCCTCCATTGGCAGAAACTGGAAAGAAAACTACAAAGGAGGGCTAGTATTTGTTTATATATACTCTGCTAACTAATGCTGATTTAAAATGTCATGATTGCTGACCATTTTTTTTCTTTTGAGGGGAATTATTTGCTTAAAAAATAGATGCTGTGTAAGTATTTCGCTTTTTGTACACATGGGAATAAGCTAGTTGTACGTTTTGAGGAGGAGTCATGTTTTTTTTCGTGTGTTTATGACCACGAAACGATCCCATTCATGTTTGTTAAGGTTTTTTTGGGGGTCGTAGCAGACGGGTCAAATCAGAGGAATGTAAAAGGCCAATTTTTTGGACCGTAACGCTTCATTTATGCCATAATTTTGGCCCTTAAACGCTTCCTTGAAAATCACGGTTTGCCTCCAAACACGGTGATGTTTTAATTATTGACGCAAAGACAAGAAAATTATGAAATAAAGTTAAAAAAATGAAGAAAAAAATACAAGAATGCTCACCTAGACTATGGATGTGTATTTATTTATCAAGAGTAGTATGTGGTTATGCAATAACTTTTTTGATTCTGTGCAATCCTCCCTTGAAAATCCTTGCCAGTTAGGGGGTTTATTTATTTACTTTTGATTTAGATTTGATGTTTCATTTCAGGTTCTACTAATGTCATTTTTTTTTGTCTATTCAGGTAGTTTCCATTGCTGTCGTAACGTTTTTTTCTTTTTATTTTTTTTCCCCAGTCATCAAATTTTTGCCAGTATGTGTACGATTCTTTCATTCATTTGCATCAGGACCAGAATAAAAATCAATTTTAAATCATTTTTACGTTATATTTTCTTGTTGCAATTCGATTTTTATTGACTTTTTTTTTCCACAGCAGCATTTTGTAATGGTTACATTTTTTAAGTGCATTTTGGGGAAGTATTTTCTATTTTTTTTGTTGTAGTTTAACTGTGTTTACTGTGTAGCATCTCAGTGAGTAGAGAATTACATGGTAAATCGCCCAATAGATGACGTTGGTATAAATACTCTTCCACTTGCAGACTGATGCTGCGGACTTCGGGGAGACGGAGGAGAAGTTGCCCGAATTTGTCAGAGTGACCCGGGTGAGTCCGTTGGGTGTGTTCCATCAACGCCCGGTTTACCCTCTCCTGGGTGTGTTCCACTTGTTGCCGACTCTGCACTGACTTCACATCTGCTCCAAACAAACATGGCAGGTATACTTTTAAAAAGTATATTGACTTATTGAAATATTTCATACATGATTGAACTGTTTTAAGTCACATCTCATTAAAAAAGTGCATAATGATGACATGAATTTCATGTATTCTTTGATCATTCAAGTCATATGCACAACAACTTGCAGATAAAAATTAATTATACTCGCATTTTTATTATCCATCATTTTAAAAATGTCAATTGTTAAAATAAGTAACAAGTCAACTAAACTAACGTCAGTGTCATCTTTAAAAGTAAACACGGGCCTACCTATGTTATTGTAGTTCCAAAACATGCCACCAGAGGGCAAGCGAGATTCGAACAACAAAATAGTTGATTGCTTTATTCGCGACTGCAGCTGTGTAACGCCTGATGACGTCTTCGCAAGTGGCAAACTTTACTGTGTGTAAATAGGAAGAGTTTTAAACCTGTAAACTTTCAACTTTTGTTTTCCTTCATCGAGATCCGCGGAAAAGGTATGTTAATCATCTCATTGTTGGTCAAATGTTTTTAAAATGTTATGCGATGTTGTTTTAGGCGTGGATAAGGATAGGTTACAATGCTAATGCTAGCGTCGTTTTGCGAGCAATGTGTTTTTCCTTTACAAACAAATTTCTCTTTCTTAATAGTTTGTAAGCGGAGGATTTTGGGAGCAATATATTAGTTGCGTTATCAAACATTTGATTTTTTCAAAGATCTATTGTAGTGGTGTCCAAATGACAATTTGTATTGGCCAACGTTTGCACTTCTCGTTTTAAACACTAGGCGTCGTGGGTTGATTGAAGTGGATTTGCTTATTTTGTGGCATTTTTATAAAAAAACAAGTGGACAATTTTCAGCCATGCAACAGTAACAGAATTAAAAGGGGTATTTTTCATTGAAGCCACATTGTTTTTTTTTAAAGAAACATGTATCTCACCAGGGTTAAAAAGCACTAAATATTTAAGACAGACAAACTCTTGTCTGTCAAATTGTAGTGCTTTAAGTTTAGACACCAAATCCTGCGTCCTGGTGACCAAAGCGCTCAGCGTGGCTCCCGCTTGCGATATAATTGTTGACATCTCGATCTGGACAGAAATTGCATTAAAAAAACTGGTCAGACCTGAGATGATCCTCATCAAGGGGTGGAGCCTATCACCTGTTGTCCCATGACCAGGTACACGCATCCCTGTTTCCCGTAGAGAACTTGTCTGCAGAGGTGGTCCAGAACCAGTAGTTCACTCCAACAACTCTGCAGGAGAACCATTTGGTCCTCCACCTTTAGAAAAAATACATGTTAGCTATATTGCTACATGCTATCTGGGGTGTTAAACCATTCACCTTGAGCTCCTTAAAAAGCGAACTATTCCTGGCCCACTCCACCAATCCAAACAGGGTCTGGTCGGCCATTTTGCACATGATGCTGAAAGTATTGAGGCGGTCATGTTTACCCCGATTGGCTTGTTCCCGTTGCAGGCTAGCTACGACTTTAGCGCATAGCTGACCCTCATCTGGCTCCCCTTCCAGGAGGCGGGACAAAAAATCAGAGGGCGGGGTCGAGGGAGGTGGTCCGGGCGGGGCGTTCCAGCCCGGCGAGGGCGTTCTTAAAGGGTAGGGGATGCTTGGGGTTTTGTGTGGTTGGTAGTGTGGGCCTGAGTTTGGGGGTGTGGCCAATTCCTCCGGGTGGAAACCGGCGAATGCCTGTTGATGCATTCCGGCGTGGGGAAATGGCGGTGGGGGGTACGCCCTCTCGTCCAAAGGCGAGGGTGATGTTGCGGATTGATGGAAAGTGTTCGGAAAGTGGTCGGCGTTGTGCATAAGTGGGGAGTAATTAGTGGTGGTAGGCCAGAGCCTTTGCGGCGTTTCCGATTGGTCCACGTAGGGCTCGCTTTTTGTCGCCGGGTAGACTTTTTGTTCTTTCATTAGCCGGTAGAAGGGTCCCAATTTGTTCCTGCCGCCTCTCATGCGGTCGGCTCTCACCGCTGTGTGAAACACAGAAGACTGTCAGTAGTTTATTCTTTTTGTTTTGATAAAAAATATTTGACCAAAAACATTGTTTTTCCAATGCAGAACCAAAAGGCTTCATAAAGTATTTTGTATTGTATTGTGTCAGGTAAGTCTGTAAGAGTCTTAATTTTACAACATTTTTGTCAATATTCTATCATTTGAAGCAGTGTTTCTCCACTTTTTTGAGCTTTTGCACACTTTTTGCATTGTAAAAACCATCTGAAATTGTTTTCATTTAAAAAATATATCGCCTAAATTCACAATAATCATCAAAGTAGTCCTATAATAGAATAAATAATCTCTAATGTTCATCATATTTTGATTTTAACCTTGCAATAGTTCCACTTTAATCTCATTATATTCATATTCAGTAGTTGGGAAACACTTTTTAATAAATGTGTAAAAAAAAAAAAGTCATGATAGTAGAACTTTAATTACCCATTTAGTCAATTTTATCACCATTCCAAAATGTCACTCCGGTCTGAAGAAGCGCGTCTTATCACCACACTATAAAGCCATCTTATGTAAACTGGGTCATTACCAGCAGTCCTGACGCTACTTTTTTTTACAACTTCTCCGATACGACGACCAACCAACACATGCGTGTCAGTGGAGCGAAATTGACCCGGCGCGGACGGGTACAAAGTTCAAACCCTTTCCGACACTTACCTTCTTTTTTCATCCCCACCGCTAGGCACTTCTGGAAGCGGCAAAAGGGACAACGCTTCCTCTGGGCCACGTCCACGGGGCAACTGCGACCCTCGGCGCAGGCGTAGCGTTTGGCGTTCTGCACCGAGCGTTTGAAGAAGCCCTGCCGACACAAAATGGCGCCGTTAAGAGCCGCCTCGATGCCCAACAGCCCGCGAGCTTTACCTTGCAGCTCTCGCAGGTGAGAAGGCCGTAGTGGTACCCCGATATTTTGTCCCCGCAGACAGGACAACCTTCGCCGGACTCGGGGTCCCTCCCGAGGTCTTGAGCTGGGTGAAAAAGTGAAAAGACTTAAGTCCAAAGACGTTGAATTTAACTTAAATTGCAGCTCAATTGGGAAGTGATAGCATTGGAAGCTAATGCTAATTGTTGCGTTGTCACTTTTTCTACACATTCTGCAGTCTGGATGTCAATGCTAGTTTTTGAGTTAATTTATGTTGAGGCTGTTAGAATGAATGTTTTGTTTTTTTTCTGGTGTAAAAACTGTTCCTTTTTAAGGTGAGTTTGGTTCGTCTCGTGTCGCCCATGGCAACCAGGTTTGTTTGCTAATTTTACCACTAATTCCAGTATTTTGTCTTCAGTGTACATTTCTAAGACACACTTACATATTAGCTTCATGTAAGATTTGGGTGTAGTTCAGATATGGGCAAACTATGGCCCGTGGGCCAAATACGAGCCCGTTAGGCTTTTTAATCCGGCCCGCCGACATTGTCCAAATATTTTTTTTCCCCCAAGATGGCGCCGTCACACGGAAGCCAGTGGCAGTAATTATGTCCACTCTTCTTTGTTTTTGGTGTTTTACAGCCCCTCTATCTTTTTTTAAATGACATTTTAATATTTCTTAATACATTCCATTTTACTTTGTACTTTATACTTTTTACTTTAATGATGAGTGATGAGTATTTTAATACCTTAATCCTATTTTTCTGTTTATGTTTCATATGTACTGTTAACGGATGCACTTTTTTATTTGTATCACATCTTATGCTGACCCCGCCCATCTGTCAAATTTTTAAAGTCAATGTGGCCCCCCCCCCCGGGCCCAAAAATTTGCCCACCCCTGATCTAGTTCACTGATGGAATTTTCTTAAACCAATACATGGAAAATTTAATAATAATTTAATAATGTTATTTAATCCAGCTAATACATCAATCAAGAAGTGTAACCCGACCCCCGTTTCATTCCCAGATGCCACTCACACGTCGAAGCCGCCGCTAACGGAACGATGTCCTCGCTACAATCGTCCGCCTCAAGTCCAAAAGCCCGCTGCCTCCCGTGGAACTCTTCCGGAACATCCATGCTGTCTACGGGCGCCACATATCCATGGGTCAAGTCTTCATAGCCTCAGGTAAGCCGGGTTGGGGGCGCACACTGCGGGAAGCCGGTCCACTGACAACTCTTTGACGGCCACGCGCGGACTTTGATCGCTAGTTGTAAAACAAAATAGGGAAAAAAAACGCCGGCACACCTAGCCTCGCTACGCTAGACCGTCAGTTGAATAGCCACCTGCTGGTAGCGCACTGTAGGGAAGGAAATATGTCATTGAGACATCTTTCTGTAGAGGGAGGGCTGATAAGATAACGATTGCAAATTGTGCTTATTCATATCTTTATTTTAGCTCCTTTGTGTTGGGTTTTGTTTATGGAGTCACCAAGGAAGTGTGTTATGAAACAGCTCCTGCCATCTTGAGAGCAATGCTATCCGAATGGGTTACGCGCTAGCGTTAGCATCTGCGCAAAGTAGCATTTTTACTAAGTTTGACTTTTATTTTTGCGTTTTTGTATCGGTAGTTATATTATTGACATTTAAATAGGCGTGTTTAGAAGGATATTACATTTGAATCGATTGTTATTGACGTTCTTAGGCATCAAAACATTTTTAATTGGACATCTGTTGCCATAAAACGCATTGCCTTTGATTTTATATATTATTATAAAAGAGAATACATACAAAAAGACCTATTAAAAAAATAAACTCGCAAAAAGGACCATTTATTTGGACACAGAGTTGAATTAAATGGCTTTGCATTTGCTTTACTGACCGTTTTAGCGACGTCTAGTGGTTAAAAGGGACTAATTTTACAAATAAATTGTTATCTAGCCATATATGTCAATATTTCAGGTCTAATATCAATCTATATAGATCCATATTGCGGAAAATCTACCCCAATTAATGTTTAGTTGAACCTTAATTGTAATAATAATACAAATGCTTGGCAATCCACTTTAATATATGACAGTAATAACATTTAGCCATATAGCACAATAGCCTTTATTGATGTCTCCACATTCGCTTATTGTTAATGTCTTAGATCTCATAAGTTTTGATCCAAAATGTCAAGATTAATTGCTAACTTGTCACTTCATCTATTGCTATATAGAAATGATACATTGAATTTTATATGCAGACCCGGTCTCCAGTAAAAACTCTTCGCTGACTTGACTTTTTCCTCTCAACGACGTGGTCGCGGCGTCCCATCGTTTAAGGGCCGTAACAGACCGGTTTTCCCTCGGCAATCACCCACACTTCGTTGTGTCTATCCAGCATAACGTTGGGGCTGCATCGTACACAAAAGAGAAGTTTTAATTCCGGAAGTAATCGTTTTCTATTAATAAACAAATTCACTAACATAGTTAAAAAAAATTGCATACAGTATTGTTCAGACTATAATTCCTACTTGGTTATAAATCATAATAGCCAAAGAATGCACAATAAAGGGGGAAAAATATTAATTGCACAGGAGTATTTTTAGGGGCAGTTTTTTTAAATTTGTCAGAAAACCAAAAACTAACTAACTAGTAAAATATGAAATAACAGATAAAATGGACGTGTTAATGTAATATATGAATTATTTTTTTACTTATGGCGCTAAAAAAATAAAATATAACAAGCTGTTGTCAGTCAGTGAAAATTACATTTTAATGTTTACATTATTTATTATTAATTATTTACATACGTATATATTTTTTCTTACATTAGATTTTAATATGTTAAGTATTTTTATATTTCATATATATATAACAAGCTGTTGTCAGTCAGAGTGAAGATTACATTTTAATGTTTAAATTATGCATTAATTTTTAATTATATGAATATTTTTTTTTAGATTACATTTTAATGTTAACTATTTTTATACCTATATAACAATCTGTTGTCATTCAAATTGAAAAAAAACTAAATAAAAAAACTAAAAAATACAAAAAAAGTGTAACTTATAGTGCGGAAAATACTAATAATTCTTTTCGCAATTATTCAAACTCAAATTTAAGAAGTAATTATATCGCAAACCACTAGAGGGTGCACCAAATCACCTGTTGTAGCCGACACCAAAGTGGCAGTCGGGTATGAAGGGAGCGCGGTTCTTCATCAGGTCGTACATCAGTTCGCCATTTTGATGCGAGTCGCTCATGGAAAACATCCAGCCGCCATAACTCCGCACGTACACGTCAAACGCCGGCATACGCTCGATGAAAACCTGCCAGACGTCGTCGGTTAAGTTAGCGCCACACGCCAAACCTCAGCCGTCGTTACCTCGTCATTGGTGGGCTTGGGGGGATTAGCCTGGCAGTCTCGGGGGAGCAAGAAGCTCATCTCGTACTCTTGTTCTTCCCAAAACCATTTCTCTTCGCCTACTTTTACTACAACCGGTGCGGTCATTTCGATGGTTTTTCCTGGAGACAAACAAAATTTGACTTTGTCGTCGTGGGTTTTTAATTAGTTTTTTTAACTTCTGTAAACAGATGATCCTAACTGACTAATTCAAGACTTTAATATGCCAAAGATTGGTCACTAAGCGGATAAAATATTATTTTTACTGGTCGAAAATGCGGACGTCGGATTTTATCGTAATTTAAACAACGTTTTCCAATAAAAATAAACTAAAAACTAATTTATTGGTTTCAACCTTTGATAAAAACAGGATATTTAATTGGAAAAACATTTTTGATTTGTTCTAATTCGTCATCTAATAAAGTAACAAATAACTAGGGCTTCTTTTTGCATGGCAACGCGCTCGTAACATAACATAAACAAATTTTAAATAAACTTGGATTACAATGCACAAACTCAAAAATAAATTAAATCTAACCTTACACTAAACTTAATTCTAATTTTGATTTAAATTCTAATACCTTTTCTTGGCTCTATTGGCCCCGCCTCCACCTTAACTTTCAGATGCAATCTATCAAGGGTAGTTTGCTTTTGTCTCGTATGTTAAATTAAGTATTTGCTCCAAATTGTACTCGTATCTCAAATTGCAGTAGACACAAACCTGCTTCATTTTCACCACAAATGTACTTGTAGAGCCGTTTGAATGCGATATAACAGGCGTAGTCCATGGAACAGGATTTCACCTTAGTGGTCACCCATGTAGAAGATCCGTAATGGCGTGCCTATAGAAAAATGCGTCATAGTAGACCATGTTAAACCATTTTATTGTTATATCTGTTGACATTTTAATTCGAGACTCACTCACTTCGTAAGTATCGGCTTTGCAGGTGACATTGTACATCAGACATTCATTTGCCTCCGTGGGAAATGGGTAATTGGAGCATTTTCTGTGGTAATAATTCATTTTAATTAATATACGGAGAAATTACCATTAGAAAATAAATAAAGAAATACAGTGCTGTGTTTTTGTTAGCATTTTGGACTACAATTTGGCTAATTCCAAGCAATTTTATAGGAAAAAAAGGCACATTGTGTATTTGGAATAAACTACTTAGGAATTATACCTCAAATTAAGGATTTGATTAAAAAAAACTGTAGTCTTACCCAACTGTTGCCTCTGTTGTGAGGAATAACAGGCAGCCAACAAGTCCTGCGAGTAGAAACCTTCGACAAAAACAGCAAAGAATAATGTTTTACTCGGAATTTTTGTAGTTTAAGTCGTGTAAATTATGAGTTTAATACTTACATGGCAACAGATTGTGTGAAGTGTCCAAAACCTGATCTTGAGCCGAGTTTTATAAAAGACCTGGCAACCACACCCTCAAAATTTAGACCATAAACACAACAATACATAAACACAACATAAGGTAAGAAACGCACTTGATACCGCGTGAAATGCAATACGGCACCATGCCATTGTTTACCATTGCCTGTTTTTTAAATAGAGATAAAAGATCGAGATTAAACTTTAGAAAATATTGAAATCTTTAGAGATGGCATATTTAAACATGGAAATTGAGTCGTCAGGCAGATTTTGAATAGGACCCCGAAAAAAGTCCATTTTTATTCAGGCAATGTCAACTTTAAAGCCAAACACTTTTAAAACTATTAACTACTAAACACTATAAAAAATATTATGTATATTTTTGAAGAAAAACAAAATTTTAATGCCTTGTTTACTGTAAAAACTTTGACCAAAAAGTACATTTTTAATCAGGCAATGTCAACTTTAAAGCCAAACACTTTTAAAACTATTAACTACTAAACACTATAAAAAAATGGCATATTTTTGAAAGAAAATATTTCAAATGACCAAAATTTTAATGCCTTGTTTACTGTAAAAACTTTAATTTATTGGACTAGCAAAACTGCTATTAAATAAAAAAAATAATATTTGTTTCAAATAATTAAAAATAATGAATAATACATATATATTTTTTTTTTTAAAGATTTTTTTGCATGATCAAAAATTATACTTTCTGTTAAGCTAACTCTAAAGACAACAGTGACCAGTCACTTTTTCCCCCAGTTGGATATACCAAAGTCCTATCCCGATAAAAAAAATAAGTGTTACTGAGGAAATCATTAAAAAAAATGCTCAAACATTGTCCCAAATATTCACACAGTATTAAGTAAACCTCCCGAAGCGTACATTGTACCCATCTGAAAGAAAGTCATGTAAAATGATACTCCCCATTTGTTAGAAGGCTTTTCTTATTCTAATTTTAATCTGGGCGATTATACAACATTTGATAGGCCCACCACCCATTTTGTACAAAGAAAATATTCTAAAAGGTTTTTTTTACTGAAATGGTGGCAAGGACATTCTGGTTGTGACATCACTAACCAGTATCTAATTTCAATAAGCCTTTTGTCACTTATAAATGCATTTGTAAAGTCACTTTTTGTGATATTTTTTAACGTTTTTAACTATTTACCTTGATATAATTTAGATGTACGTAATTGTTAATGTATCTACATAAATGTAGTATAGTTAATGGAAATTAAATCCCTCTAGTGGTCAAAGGCAGTATTTTTAAAAATGTATTTGCATTTTTTAAATTTTTGCAGTATGTAATTTAGTATATTTTTTAATCACTTATGATTTTATATTTAATCAGTATTTATTACAATTTAAAAGATTTGAATAAAATTTATTCATTTTATTTATTTTTTAATTATTTGTATAGATTTTTTTGGCCTTTTTCATAGTGGGTACAGGATTTAAGAATTTCTATTGAATTTAAGAAATGGATTTAAGAAAAAAAACAGTGGAGACATCATATACATTTTTATTTAGCAATTTCAATAACTTCTCTGGCGTCTTTTAAAAATTTTCTGACATTCCTCACCACAAAAATTCATGCGTTCGGAACACCAAGACATTTTCATGAATAGGCAGACCACCAAATTTCATCCTCATTCTTCACAATAAACTCCACTTTTTAATCTACACTTCATAACAAAGTTAATATTTCATAATCCGTCCCCTCAACGTTAAAATCCAAACAAAAGTGAACGAGATCTCTTCACCTCCATCTACAAGTTACATTCAGTCAGTCGGTTTCTCGCCTATTATCTTTATTTTTTGACATAAATGCGTTTATGTTTTTTTTTCCTTTTTTAAATTGACCTATAGGACAGCACATGCTCGCCACTGCCCGCTGAAACTAAATGCTAAGTACAAGTGCGACCCGAGTGGAACATAAAGGAAAACCTAGCAACACGGACTAGTGCAAGGGTGTCCAAACTTTAGTTTTTTTCTGCAAAATTTTAAAATTTTGAGAAGATCAAAATTTGGGTAAAAACAAAAAAAATCTGATTTTTTAAAGTGTTTAAAGGCTAAAAATGAGAACATAACCCTGATAAGGATATGTATATATAAATAATTTTGTATTTAAAATATGAGAAAATCATCCAAAATCAACTATGTACTGCATGTAAGGAATTACAGTAAATTTTAATTAAATATTAACTTTAACCACTCAAACAGAATTTTCTGACCTAGAAAATGGCCGTTAATTGCAAAAAAAGTCAAGAAAATTGTAACTAAAACTTTATCAGATTTTTTTTAAATGCGTATGTTCAATAAAATAGTGATATTTAAAAAATAAAATAAAAAAAATATGCTGAAATTGTTTCCTATATTGATTGGAAAGGGAATTAAAGTGTTAAAGTTGAGAAAACCCAATAACATGTAGGTTCGATTTTAAAAAAAAAATTGTGGGCCGTATTTAATATTTGTTTTGGGCCAACAGGTGGGCCAAGGACCGTAGTTTGGACACCAATGGACTAGTGGAATAGTATAATTTTGACAAGCGAGACGTGTACACTGGTGCATTTTGGCTAAACGGGAAAAGTGCACCTGCAAACATGGAGCAGGGTGGGGCTTATTTTTCATTTCCAAGGACAGGGAAGGACGGCACAGAGGCGGGGTTGACGGGAGGCTCTGTGAGAAATGAAGGACGGGGTTTTCCTTGGGTTATGCTGCTTCTCAGCTAGGATACTTCCACCTCCCTCTCGATCCCGACGTACTTGAGGGCGTCGGCTTGGCTGTATCTGTGGGAGGGAGACAAACGTCGCAATTGGCATGAAATATTTTGTCATTTTTACTAGCATAGCTTCAGAAAGGGTCTCTAGTTTATTATTATTACAATTATTATTGTTATTACTATTGTTGTTATTGTTATTGCTATTGTTACTGTTATTGCTATTGTTATTGTTATTGCTACTGCTACTGTTATTGCTATTGTTATTATTATTATCATTATCATTCTTATTATTATTATTATTAGTAGTAGTAGTAGTATTTTTCTTGTTTAAAAGAACTTGATTTTTTTTAACTGAGGTATTTTCATTGTAATTTGAATAGAAGGCAAACTAATTCCTATTAGCCTGCACCAAATGTTGAAAATATCAACAAAAGCCCACACAAGAAGCTGAGGTTCAGCCTGCATTATTTTGAACTACTCCTCTTGAACACTAGATGGAGCCAGTGACTTTTGAAATCGCTTCAAAACTGAAAATATTGCCAGGATAGGTATTACCTGACCGTGACTCTTACCTGTAGTCGAAGAATAGCTCCTCCCCTTGCACGATGGCCCGCTTTGCAAAGATGCCGATGCGGTGGTCTCCGTTCACCATCACCACTAAAAAAGCCCAAACGCAAGTTAGGACCTTAAAACCCTCCTAAAAATTCTAATCTCATCTTTTATCACCTTTAGCGTAGCAGTTGGGATTGACCGAGTGATTGGCAAAGCGGATTTTGTTGCCCTTCCGTGTAGCATCCACCACAAAATCTAGTAAGGAAAGAAATGGCGTCAAAAGGGGGTGCTGGAGCCTATCCCAGCTGACGAGAAGGGAAAACTTGCCATTATTCAGGTTGAAAAGGAAGCTGGACATGTATTTGTCGTAGATTCGGCCCCGTCTGTCCGCCTCGTCTTGTGAAATTAGCTATGACATGGAATTAAATTTTTATTAGTGAAAAAAACATCTACATATACACAATATTTGGGCAATGCGAGAATTATACGTACCTCTCCGCAATACTCTGAGATAAACTCGTTTTTCTGGACGGGTTCTTTGATAAAAGTCCCCCAACCTGCTACGTCAGATGGCGCCAACAGGAGGTGCTGTCGTACACAGTCAATTAGAGTATATTACTGGCCACTAGAGGCAGTGTCTAGTAAAAATGTCCATTTAAAAGTCCAATTAATACAATGTCAAGAATATCTTAACTAAAACTTTACCATATATTTTTTTTTAACCATTTCAGAGTCTACCCCGAAGTCAGCTGGGATAGGCTCCAGCACCCCCCTGCGACCCTGGTGAGGATAAAGCTCCTAGTGTTAAAGGTGAGAAATATAACAGCATTCAAGCTGTATTTAACCTTTTTATTTATCTTATTTCTATAAAAAAAAAGTGAAAATAAATTTTTGAACTTTAAAAAAAAATATATATATATATATATATATATATATATATATATATATATATATATATATATATATATATATATATATATATATATATATATATATATATATATATATATATATATATATATATATATATATATATATATATATATATATATATATATATATATATATATATATATATATAATGTACTTTTGTCTATTTCAGTGCTGAAAATCATGGTGGCTCCTTCACATTACGGCAGATTTTGGAACCGAAGAACCGCGATAAACGAGGTATTACCGCATATTGCGTCATAGCGCCCAAAACTAGCTAAAATCCACAGTTAGGTGGTTTAAAGTTGTACCTTTTTGAGGCCCCTCTGAATACTGCAATTTTTGCACGACACCACTTTGCTATCCCAGTGGTCGGCAGCGCCACAGGTCATGCAAAGGTCGGGGTCGCACTCCCTCACGGCCAGGTAGCAGGGACACTGCTTGGTGTTGCACTGGGTCTTGCATCGGCACCCCGGGAAGCGATTCTGACCTGGAAAAGTAGACGTTAGCATTTCTCAAAGTAAAGTCTAAAGGTGAAGTCTAAATTTAGAGTCAAAATTTTAAGTAAAAATCAACACAAATGTCCTAACCAATGATAGAACTCCCAAAAATAACTCACATTCATGCTCACACTGACAGAACTTCTCGCAAAAATTCTGCGTAATCACGCATGGACAGGTACTGTCACATGGGTGGTCCGGATGGTCACATGGCTGGTAGTTGTACACCTGATTGGACGAATTATCTGCAACCACAAGAGCTATCAAAAAAAAGTTAAGAGTGAAAATGTAGAAAAACCTACCTTTCTTTAGCTGAATCTTGGCCCATAACCTGCTCCACCACCAAAACATAAGCAAAAAGTCAATTAAGTCATAGAAATGGCATCCCATAATAACAAATGTCTTGCCTATGCTTCCTTTTCTTCTTCTGGGGAGAGATACCTCCGTCCTCCAGAGGGAGGCGATGAATGAGAGCTTCTTTTACTGCAAAGGCGTACACCTGGGAGACATTAAAACCCAATGCCAAATATGTCAAAACTGGCCATGGCGAGCGTGTCATTGTGCAACCCGTGGATCGCCAGCCGTTATGCAACATCCAGAAACTCCACATT
Organism: Stigmatopora nigra; assembly: GCF_051989575.1. Taxonomy (NCBI): domain Eukaryota; kingdom Metazoa; phylum Chordata; class Actinopteri; order Syngnathiformes; family Syngnathidae; genus Stigmatopora; species Stigmatopora nigra. The sequence goes on from NC_135522.1 coordinate 1,756,491, forward strand.
TGGCCTTGTGTTTGGCATTCTTTCCAGAAAAAAACATCCTTCTCTAAACTTCAAATGGGTGTGTCAAAGTGGCGGCCCGGGGGCTAAATCTGGCCCTGCTGCATCATTTTGTGCGGTCCGGTAAAGTAAATGATGAGTGCTGAATTTCTGTTTTAGGATCAAATTAAAATGAAGAGTATAGATGTATATTACATTTCCTGATTTTTTTTCCCCTTTCAAATCAATAATTGTCATTTTTAAATCCGTTTTTCTGTGTTTTTAGTTCAAAAATCATTTTTTTAAATCTAAAAATATGTTTAAAAAAAGCTAAAATAAACATTGTTTTAGATCTATAAAAAACTGAATGTTCAGGGCTTTTAAAACAGTTGTTTTAATCCATTTATAAAAAAATAAAATCTAAATATTATATCTAAAAAGTCTTACACCCTTGGCTTAACTGCTGTAAAGTCACAGCACCCCCTAACATCTCGCGTACGATTAATAGAGTAACACCAAAAAAAGCAGCTCAGATTAAAATCCTGGTTAAAATATACAAATGTTTAAAAAGTATTTTTTATTAGGTCTTGTAAAATGTGTTATACTAGCGTGCGCATTATAGTCCGGAAATTACAGTATTTGTAAAAATCTGATATTTTGGATCCCAATTTTTCAAGTTATAATTGTAATATTTATACAGCAATCCCTACAGTTACAACAGGGTTGTTGCATATTTGGTCACATGACCAAGTATTTGACTACCCATAGTAGTTCATTACACACTATTTATGACCTCCAAGTTGACCATTTTTGTATATTTTTGTTTACCTCTTTGCAGTTCTTGGTGCCGATGAGGCGTGCAATGGAGCAAAAGTTGTTGAAGTATGTGCCGTGCAGCACCCGGAAGAGCGACTCTTCGGCGCCACTCCACTCCAAGCACGCCGCCGCCGGTTGTTGCTGCTCCGCTTCGTCTTCTACCGGACGCAATTTGGTGGGCGTCTGACAGCGGGAATTTCCTTCTGCCAAAAACAAGCAAGCAACAACAAAGTAAGTCACTTTTATTCCTTTTCCTGCTATAAAAAAAACAAAATAAATCAATGGCATTTTCTCCCTCTATGGGTATAAAAATGCCCATTCAATATCATGGTTCCGTGCCATGTATTCTGCCTAGCAACAGTTCGCTAAAGCACTTTCTTTGAGAACAAAATATTAAAATAAATAAATAATAATAATTAAATAATTTTAAAAAATCTATTTAGCTATTATGACTTCATTCTATAAATTCCACCTAGCAACAATTAGTTAAACCGCTTTCTATGAGAATATAAAAAATACATATTTAGCTATCATTCCGCCCAAGTATTCTGCCTAGCAACAGTTAGCCAAACCATTTTCTATGAGAATATAAAAAATATTTAGCTATCAGATTTATTTCTTTAAAATCCTGATCTACCTGAGGATGATGTCGTCTCGCGGTCGCTTTCTCCATCTTTGCTTTCCTCGGCGAATCCCGACGGTCCGGCGCCGACTGGTCGCGGTTGCTGTTGCTGCTGCGGCGGCGGTGGCTGCTGTCGGCGCCGTTTCCGAAACCTCCGCGAGCGCAGCATGTTCCGTTCCACGAATTCTTTGGCCCCTTCCTTCACCCCGGAATACACTTGAATGAGTGACCGACGGCGGCCAGAAAATCCAACAAAAAAGGCGCACCTGCAACAAGAAACAGTCGGCGCCGCACGGATCCGTCTCCATTCGGATTTCCTTGCTCTTCCTTTTGTAGACGTTGGGTGTCGCGTGGAAAGCTAGATGGAAACAGATTTTTCAGCCAGATAGAATTGAGAAATGGAAATTTTCGAGAGCAGTGGTGTCAAACATGGGGTCCGTGGGCCGAAACGTGGCCCGCTAAGGGGTCCAATTTGGCCCATGGGTTTAGAGCTCATTTGTAGTGTACCAAATAGAATCAAATTGTGTACACTACAGTAATCCCTCGAATATCACGGTAGACCAAAGATGGCCACGATTATCGAAAATTTGCGAAGTAATATAACTATTATAACTTTTTTTCAGTGGCAAGTCCTATTATGAGGTTTCAGCGTGGATTTTTTACATTTTTATGAACTTTAAAAAATTAATAATAATGTTTTGATTTATTTTTTTGTTCAGCCTTGGTAGAAAACGACTTTCACATTTTTATGAACTTAAAAAAATAATTAATAATGATTTAAATTATTTTTTACTTCAGACTTGGTAGAAAATGAGATTTTAACATTTTTATGAACTTTAAAACATTATATTTTTCCATAAACTAAATAGCAGAAAAAAATCGTGATAAGTAAAGTCGTGATAATCGAGGGATTACTGTACTGCACTTTTCTCAATTCCTTAGCCTTCAACAGCATCCAATAATTTAATTAAAGTCCATTAATTCACCCCTTATCCGTCAAAACAGACATCTTGCACCATAACTGCAGGCAACTCATTAATTTCGGCCCAAAAATAAATTGCTCCAACCCATATGAGACATCCTTGTCATAAACATGGCCCCCAGACACCCAAAAGTGAGTTTGACACCCCCAACTCGACAAAACCTACGATGAAGAAAGCAGTCGTATTTGAAGCATCGCCTGCAGAAGAGCGTGTGGAAGGAATGAAGCGACTGTTCTCTCTGAACCGACTTGGCGAAAGGTCCATCCAGGTTTGGCGTGCAGAGGGACGGCGTCTTGATTGGACGGCCTGGTTCTAGGAGGTCCTTGTACCTAGCGTGGTGGGGCGAAAATAGCCAGTAAGAGGCTCCCAAAATGCTTGGCTCTTCATAGCTAACGCTAAGCAACGAACCCATTTGGCATTGGGGCCATTGAGATGCTTTGTTTTGTTTCGTTTTTGTGTTTTTTTTGTCTTACTTTTCTTTCAGTTCCTCCGTGGTGCCCTTGTAAGGGAACATGGAGGCGATGGCGGTGAAGATTTTGTCGCTAGGGATCTTGCGGATACCGGATGGGTCCCGTGCTGTGTAGAAAATACATGGGGAATTAATATAGTGGATTTTATATGGGTAATTGGGATTGGGAGAGTCTAGTATGGAAAGATTTTTAAATAAATGTACTTAATTTTGCATGTAATTGGTCAATTTGTTTTGAGTGATAGTTTTAAGGCCAGTTTTACCAGTTTAGATTAATTGGATGGTTTTTTTTTTTTGAATTAATGATCAAAAATAGTTACTTGACCTTAAAAGAGAGTTTGTATAAAATATTAAGTATGATATTTTATTAATTTGTTATATTATGCAGTTTAAATATGAACATAATAATATAGGATTGTAAAATTAATGTTTGTTGGCATTAAAATACTCTGTAAATATGTTTAATACTACTGTACACTATTGGATTTTTTTACAGTTAGTACTAATTAAGAAATTCCTTAACAAAATACTACTTTGCGAGTTGCTTATCTATTTTATGTAGTCTTCCAAACAAAAAAAAAACTATTTTAAGACAATTTAGTACACTATTAAAATACTTTTGTTACAGAAAACTGTGTTTTTGACCTAAAAAAAACATGCTTGTACTGCCTAGCACTTTTAAAAATAGCATTACAAACATTGACCTAATTCTGCATTTCCTTGTACTATTCTCCTCCTATTTTTTTCTGACTTCCATCTTTTCAGAACATGTATTTATTTTCCAAACAGAAATGAACTTCAGGTTACGTTTACCGCATGTAAACAACGGTCAAGAGAAGATGACACGCTGACCGGTCACACAATGGCGACCTTGTTACATGCCTATCAAAGTCTAGCCACACTCACCCTCTACGAAACTCCTCCTCTTCCTCCGGATGAACGGCGCTTTGGTCTCCTCATCGGCTGAGCTCCGCCTGGTCGCTCGTTCTTCTTCCTTCTTTTCGGTGGGCGCCGCCATCGCTGTTTCTTCATCTTCGTCTTCCTCTTGGTCCGAGTATAAACTCAGGGCTTCTACCAGCTCCTTGAAAATCTCGTCGTTGATGAAGCCGCCTTCTAGAAGGCCATGGATTTTAAAATAGTTGGGGAAGAAAAGAAAAAAAATATATACGCACCTCTGTCACCATGGACGCCATCATAGTTGTCAATCAATTCCTCCAGGAAGGCTTCATCTTGTTCCAGAACCTCGTCGCCCATGTAGGGAATGTTATGCAGGAACGTCTCATCCTCCACCTTAAAACCATTTTTATCATATTTAGATTTTTTTTTTTATAAATACATTAAAAGCCCTAAATATTTAGTTTTTTATAAATCTAAAACAATGTTTATTTGAGCTTTTTTTAAATATACTTTTAGATTTTACAAAATTATTTTTTGAACTAAAAACACAGAAAAAATTGATTAAAAAAATGACAATTATTGATTTAAAAGAGAGTAAATCAGGAAATGTAAAATATATCTATACTCTTAACTTTAATTTGATCCTAAAACAAAATTGGCACTCGTGATTTACTTTCTCGGGCCGCACAAAATGATGCGGCGGGCCAGATTTGGCCCCCGGGCCACCACTTTGGCACCTCTGCTCTAATCAGAATAAGGAAGTGTCTATTTTTAGGCCTAATCATGTGATGCTTTATTTTTAATCCATGTGAGCCGAGCAGTGCCATCTAATAATATCACAATGACTAAATTAAGGTGTGTTTGATGCTTGCGACCTTTGACCTGTACCCATTAAAAATGTCCTATGTGTGCTTAACCATTACAAGCAATCTTTAATAACATATTTGTCGATATCGGGTCAATATTTTAAGCTTACATGCCCCAAAAAATTGTATGTCCATATTTATGAATGTCTTGTCTTTACTGTGTTATTATTCTATTAAAAATATCATATTTTTTGTGTTTTTTTTACCATAAAGTTGTGCTGCAATGGCGACCAGGAGTACATGAAGGGGATTCCCGTCACCGTCGATAGGGGTCTCATGGCAACGGCTTGACCTTTGAACCCTGGGAAGCCTGATTCGACGGTGCACAACTGGTAGGAAGACATTTTTTTTGTTTTGGTTGTGGAAAAACTCATTGACAAAAAAATCACAACATTGTATGAATATTTGTACCTTCTTTCCTGCAACAGGGCCCCCCAAACTGGACAAGGGTACCGCCTGGACCCTCAACTTGGACCATTCCTCATTGCGGATATCCGTCTGCTTTTCAATTTTAAGGCGGTTGGACATAAACACGGCCTGGAAACGGTGAGCCAAAACAAACAAACATTTAAAACAAACCAGTATTTAGTATTTTTGTTGTTGTTTTGACCCCTACCTTGACCTCTTCTGCTTTCTTCAGGCGCTTCAGCTGGCGAAGACGCATATACTCGGACCTGACCCTCCGACGCCACTCCAGAAGACTGTGCTGGGCGCCCAGGTAGGCGGACGGCGGCGGTTTTGGGGTGGGCGCGGCGGTCGGGATTGAAGCTTCGCCACTGCTTATCTCCATGGCGTTTTGATTAGATCCTGTGATAAATCATTAGTATTTCTGGTCAACTCATTCACTCATTTTGGATATTTCAGTAGTATTGACGTGGATAGACGTCCAATTTGTCGAATCTGGCGCAGTAAACTAACAGCCGAAAAATCCTAATGCTCTTTTGCAATCTAAAGTCCCTAATAAACTGTCCCGTTGCCTATTGCGTCAATGTTCCGCTTTTAACTCCTACTTTTCTGCGAAACAGTGCCCTCCTGTGGCGACAAACCAAACCAATCTCAAGAGGTAAAATAACCCATCGTATCCATTTTTAAAAAATCTACAAACGCCTTTAAAAGTCAATTCACCGTCGTCTGTTCGCTTGCCAAACGTTGAGTCACGGGGAGCACGTTGCTTCGACGAGTACACACCCACGGTGGTCTCGAGTGGGCGTGCCACGGTCCGAAGAAAAGTGCGTAGTGCGTGTGCTTGCTTTTCGTGCTTTTAAGTTGCGTGAAAATGAGCTGCGCAACATCCAACATCTGCGTCATATGCCCCCCACTCCCCCCCTTTTTCACCTGGACATCGTCCACCGTCATCGTCACATACCTTTAAATCCTTGCGTGTCAGTGGCCCGAAGGATTTTGATAGGCGATCCCGCGTGGATTCGCTTTATGGATGTGACGCAGACACGGCGGCGTCCGCATGACGACCGTTGGATGTCGGAGCGATTCCTCGGCGGCGGCGGTTGCTGCTGCTGAGCGGCGGGGACATGCTGCTGCGGGCTAACCTTGTTGTCGTGGGGCGGGGGGCGTGGAGGGTGTGGGGGGGAGACGGGGGGGGGGGGGGCGTCCACGGAGCTGCGCACTTGGCGGCGGCACGCTGACGTATTTGCGAGGTCAGGGGAGGAGATTTTATGGCGAAATTTGCAGTGAGCCGTCTGGGGAACGGAGGAAGTGTCGTGAGAGGGGCAGCTTGACTCTTTTAATGCCGGTGATCACTATGACGTGGACATTTAGAGATGATTGTTTATGAAATCAATGCGTATTTTCAAGCAGGGTGAGAAAGACGAAATGAATGGCTAATTATATGCAATCGATTCGAAAAAGTTGGGTGGGATCCAATAGTCGCTTCTGGAGGTCGTCAAAATAGTACACTTGTTCTGCGGTCGTCCTTTAGGGGGCAGGTTATGTCATTTTCCGTTTGGACTGAATAGATTCGACGTATAGGTCTTTTCAGGACAATGGTACCTTGATGTACATTACGGATAATTCAAATTTATGTCTGAAATGTGAAAAGTGATTAATTTGAATATAATTTCCTAATTTCACCATAATGCATTACGCATTACCCAGAAATTCGCAGAGGGACTTGTTTGTTAAATAATTTAAAATGTAGTTGACCAGAAATTATATCCTTCAAATTACGTGTTCTCTTAACAACAGTGCCAAATTTAACAACTAAACTAAATATAACAGTCTAATAACTAAATCGTTCATACGTAATGGAATGCACCACTAATGTTGTACCCGTTTGCCCATAACCGAATATAACCTGCAACTTTTATCGCCAACTTAAATACTAAATACAAATATTTTTATTAATAACAGTTGATGTATTAAAACATTCTCCCAAAAATAATGTTTTCACAAATACATCCACTAAACACCCCTGACGCAAATATCCAAATGGTTCCGCCCTCCCGGAACTGAAAAAAAGTGTCCTCGTCGTGTTTGGGGACCACTTTGCCTGTAACACCATTGAAGCACGCTGTTTTTTTAAAGGCAAGTAAAAGTTGTGTTCGACATCATTTCTCACGTCAAAATCATTATTGTGTACAATTCAAACTGAACATAAACCATCCATCCGTCTAAATATCAACCAGACACGCCAATATTTACAAAATAAAGAAAATATATATGACGATGCAAATGTGTGAAACGGAACTTTTAACGAAAATACGTCTCGCAACAATGTGTCTACAATAACATAAAATGTCGATTGCATGCAAACTAAAGCGTATATGAACATTTTATGGGAAATCAAAGTAGTCGGCGACAATTTTGTTTGTATACAATCAGTTTTTTTTTATTCGTAGGGTAGGAGGCTCGCTATGGGCAGTTCCTAAACGTCACATAGGAGGGCGCTGTTGAGTCTCAAATTATTTTACAGTTTGCCCAAACCATTCATGCCCAATATAATGGGTTTTACACAAATTGGCATAGTTAAGACAACTGTCATGCTAAGCTAACGTAACATTTGCCTGTTGTTATGTTTTAGACTTTCATGCATTCCTTTTTGCGTAATTACTCCATCATGATTCCAAGTATGCACACTGTTTTGTTAAGGAACTGTCAAACAAAAGCAAAAACCCAACAGGACGATCAGCATCCAAACATGGAGGTCTTATCAGCAGGAAGTTTTGATTGCACTTAATCTCAACCCGACGAGTTGCTTTGGGGAGTCTGTAACGGGGTTTATGGAATGCTCTATAGTCAACGCACTTTCTATATTTACTATATTATGACAGTTTGAAGTCATGCTAATAGAAATATGAGACATCATTTTGATTTCCTGGATGGGAACATTATGTCATGTGTAGGGTTAGTTTTTGAATGCATTTAAATTGCTGAATATTAACAAAAATATATGTTTTGCTTTGACTTTTAGGAAACAAGATGACAACCAGTGAATACAATATGGAAAAAATGCCCAAAAAGAAGATAGGATACCATCTAATAGGCACAACATGGCCAAGTTGAAAAAAATCCTGGATATTTTTGATAGGCAACCCATTCAGATGGCTTATGTTGCCAGAGATGGAGCACTTCATTCTCCCCCCATCTGGCCAAAACTGAAAAGATGGTGCGACATCAGTAGCGGCGATACTACTACCTTATCGCAGCCTCTCTGTCCTCTTGGGGAGGAAAAACGCCCATCCTAGGAAACGTGGCTTTCCTGTTATTTTATGGAGCCTTCCTGTTAAAGAAAGAAAGAAAAAAAAAGAAGGGATATGTAACCCCCCTGCTTGCTTCCAAGTGGTAGAAGGACCGAAGATGTTGGGCAACATGGCTTCTTCTTACAACAGGCGTTCCCTCATCTTTGCTGTCTGCTTTCTTCTTCTGGGTGGTAAGTACGCTGTTTTAATGTTTTTTTTTATTTAGTACATTGATTTATTAACTTTAGGACTCCTTTTTTGAGTAGTTGTGGTACTGGAGTATAGCTAGAAATTGTTGGAGTTTAATATAGTAATTGATGGATTACATGGAGTTGTGTTTTTTTATTTTTTGGGTGTTTTTTGAGGTCGTTTATTTTTGTTTGCGAAATCCAGGAATGATGTCGATAAAAATGGTCTTTTGGTCAATGATGTTTTTTTATTTGTTCCACTTTTTCAAGCCATAGAAAAGCATAACAGTATCAATTTCAATACTGATAGTTTTGTTTTTGTTTTTTCTCATTTCAGCAGCCTCATTTTCATCTGTGTGTTGTCTAGTGGATGAAAAGTTATCTGTACAGTCGGCTACTACAGCAGGTAGGAATATTTTTATTTTAAATTAAAAAGAGTAATCCTAGAGTGACTTTTCAGGAGTAAATCATGAATTAGTATGATACAATTACCAATTACCTCCTTAAAAAACATTTTTAAAATGAGCTTTTTATGAAATTAATTGTATCACAATAGTTTTTTATACTAAATAATATTTTTTGAATATTTAAATTAGGTAACACAATATTTGTAAATAACTTTTGCTTGTAAAATAATGCATAATTTAGCCAGATTGGCTCTTAACTCAAAAACTGCAAAGTCAACAAACAGGCATGTTTTACAAAGTTGTACTGTGTACTACTATAACTTATACTTCACTAAATTACATATTTTCCAATTTCATGTTGCCATTACATGCTCAAATATATCACCAACACAGCTAAAATATTTTAAAATTAATATACTTTCTTTTTTTAGCACTGTTTTAGTATGACACGTGTGTACTACTATAAAATATACTCCACTAAATTATCAGAACTATTCTCCAATTTCATGCTCAAATGTATCACCAACACAGCTAAAATAATTTTAAATTAATATACTTTCTTTTATAGCTCTGTTTTAGCCTTATAATGATGCTAGAAGGAAATAAGCCTGGCGGCCCACCAGGTTTATAAAGGCATTATTATCATTATTACTATTCAATAAAAAGTCACTATAGTAGTAATATTTTGTATCCATATAAAAAAAATGTTACTTTCCTCGCACTTTTTGTACATTTTTTTGTCTAACTGACATTTTTTTATTTCATTTTACAGCATATTACTCCACCGAAACGATCAACATGGCTTCCAGTAAGTACCTCTTTAATTCACACTAATTTCATATTCATATTCTCACACACACGACATGTTTTGAAGGACCGTCATTGCGCGTGTGTGTGTCCGTCTTCCACCCGCCAGGGAATATTTGGCGTCGCCTTCCTGAGCCAAAGTTTGCGTGCGTTTTTAAATCACGTCCAAAACAAACTCCCGGTCGGTGAAAGGTTCACAAAAAAAAAAAAAATGTGCCCCACCTGCCATGACTTCCTGGATTTTCTCCTCACTTTTGGGGCCCCCACTTTTTGGTGCACACTGTGTTGTGAAACCCGTGCGAGTTTGCGAGCGGCGCCCCTTTGCTGTTCCTCATCAACTCCCACCATCTCCTTGCCAACTCCCCCCATTGTAGCTCCGCCCCCTTCCAGAAAAGATACTTCCTGATGTCATTACTAAATCAGAAAGCGCTTCAGGAAAGCAGATGTCAAGAGTAAGATACTTCTCCTGATATTTAAAGTACTGGGAAGAAGTCTTGTACTGTTTGCTTATCAGGTATCTAAATAATCCTCTGAAGTTTACCATTTAAATTGTAGGTGTCAAAGTGGTGGCCCGGGGGCCAAATCTGGTCCGCCGACGCATTTTGGGCGGTCTGAGAAAGTAAATCATGAGTGCTGACTTTCTATTTTAGGATCAAATTAAAATAAAAAGTATAGATGTATATTACATTTTCTGATTTTCCCCTTTTAAAATCAATAAGTAATTTTTTTTATCATTTTTTCAGTTTTTTGTTTAAAAATCATTTTGTAAAATCTAAAAATATCTATAAAAAGCTAAAATAAACATTGTTTTAGATCTATAAAAAACTGAATATTCAGGGACTTTAATCCAGTTATTTTCATCCAATTATTAAAAAAATCTAAATATTTTTAGTTCAAAAATATTTTTGTAAAATGTAAAAATATATTTAAAAAAGCTAAAATAAACATTGTTTTAGATCTATAAAAAATTGAATATTCAGGGACTTTAATCCAGTCCATTTAATCCATTTATAAAAATAAAAAAAATCTAAATATTATATCTAAAATGGTCCGGCCCACATAAAATCGAGTTGGCGTTAAAGCGGCCCGCGAACCAACAGTCTGACACCCTTGATTTAAATAATCAAGCCAATCCCATTAAAAAACCCGTTTAAAATGCTAAAAATAGTTCAAATGGCTCACGCCAACTTTCTAATAGCGCCCAGGAATTAAATAATTTAATTGTACCACTCTAAAACTTTGAATTGCCCAATCTGGCAACCCCATGATACATGTCTAAATGCGCCAATACACCCGTAGTTTCGCCTCACGTGTTAATTTGCCTCTCATTTGTACTCAAAACAAAGCCAAATATCGATATTGGCCGCCTACACCATGGCATTTTCCCATCTAGCCTCTGAGAATCTTCAAATGTTTGCTTATGTTTCCTATTTGGCAGAGGCAGCGAGAAAAGAAAGAGAAAAAAAAGGCAAATAAATCACATGCTGAGAGTCTGGCCAGGCCTTCCTTCCACTCAGAGAAAACGGAGACTAAAAAGCAGAACAAGAGTTGAAGACTAAAGAGTTTTCAGATGTCAGTCCAGCCCAACTCGCTTTGGGTGTGCTCCCCTCTTTTTTTTTTTATTTTGGGGGGGGGAGAATAGAGAGGACAATAGTTGAGTTGCCTCCACCACACCACACCCCCCCTTTTCCAGAAGGCAGGATCGTCCCAGGGAAGCTCCACTCGGAGACGGGAAGAGCTGCCGCCGAGGCGCTGCTGATTTTGAGGGGAACATCTGGATAAAGATAGGGGCCGGACCGGACTCGGACCGGAACGGCTCTCCGTTAGTCCGCCAGCTTTCACGCCGCGTCGCCTGTTATGCCTCGGTGCGCTTCGGCGTCTTCGTACAAGGGGGGAGTCGCCGTGATTCATTGATTCTGACATGAAGGGAGCGCTCGCTTTTATTTGGCTCTTTTTCTCCTTTCTCTATGGTGAGTGTGTGTGGAAATGTGTGTGTGTGTGTGTGTGTGTGGATATGTGTGTGTGTACTTCCCCTTTCTTTTCCAGATGCAGATGTCTTCCTGTAGAACACATGAAGCTGCATTTATGTACACATGGCACTTTTTCTTTTTACTAACCTGACTTTTTTGTAACTTTTTTTTTCAGATGCGACATTCGGAGATATGCCTTCCCAAATAGGTATGTGGAATTATTTTTTTTTACACCTGCATTAAGTCATAACATCACTGTAGAAAAATGCTTTATGTCACACAATATCTGTCAATCAATGGTTGTTACAAGTTAAGACTCCGCCCCCCACATTGAACCTGCATTGACACTGTGGAGGTTAAATGTTATTTATTGTTAATTTTTTGGGAGGTATGGTTTTAGTAAGCTTAAGGGGTGTCCAAACTTTTTTTTTTTTTTGACATGGGCTGTTTTTAGATTAATATAAGGGACGGGTGTCAAAGTGGCGGCCCGGGGGCCAAATCTGGCCCGCCGCATCATTGTGTGCGGTCCGGAAAAGTCAATCATGAGTGCCGACTTTCTGTTTTAGGATCAAATTCAAATGAAGAGTATAAATGTATATTAAATTTCCTGATTTTCCCCCTTTTAAAATCGATAATCATAATTTTTTTACCATTTTTTTCTGTTTTTAGTCCAAAAATCATTTTGTAAAACCTATTTATATATATATATAAAAAATAAACATTGTTTTAGATCTATAAAAAAATGAATATTCAGGGCTTTTATACCAGTTCTTTTAATCCATTTATATCAAAAAACATCTAAATATTATATCTAAAATGGTCCAGCCCACATGAAGGTATGTTTTGATAATTCTTCCACGTTAATTCATTAAACAGAAGACTACAATCAGGTTATAAAAACATATTTTTACAATCCACCCTTTAAAAAATCTTACCATCATTTCCTATAGAGAAAAAAAACTAGCGTCACATTGATGGTAACCCAAACAGTTTTTTTTAAATAGTCAAATTCTGGCTTTTATCACCATCCTCATCTTTAAAAAAAAATCCAATTGACTGTCAATCTAATCCAATTCTGTCATCTGATCTTTCAGCTTGCGCACCGAGCAGCATCAACTGTTCGATCGTCCAGGCGCAGTGCCATGTTTTTTTCGGCGGCCCCAACATGGAATGCCTGTACGCACTCTTTGACAGCATGTGCCTTTGCAACTTTGAGGTCGCCATGGCGACCATGAATGCCAGCGACTGGTGCGCTTGGAGCAACGTGAGCGGGTGAGTCAACTTTACCACCATGTGTCGTTACTTTATATCTTTAAGCCACTAAACTAGGACTAGGCCAAAATATATGAATATCATTAAATATGGCCCACTCAAGAAGCTTGAGTACAGCCTTCCTTCTAAGTAAGTCCAGGATTCAAACCCTGGCAAACTGTTGAAATCCATACAGAAAACTGTGAAGCATTTCAGTATTTTTATTTTTATGTGAGTAAACTTTTTTTAAAAATCTGTGCTAAATATAAACAGCAAAGTAATTCAACTGTAGATTTGCGCCAGCTTTAAATAGTTGTGTTATTAAAAGTTCCAAAATGCTATTTTCGTGCGACTAAAAATCATCGGGCTAAGCATGCACCATGCGGGAAAAAAATTAGTTGAAATTTTTAATCTTAAACGGTACGTATTTGCGCTCTTCAGCCAATCCCGGGAATCTATCTTATTTAACTACCATGTCGTCCATAAACTTCAAAAAACGGGAGCGTTGCGATCTGCGTCGGTTGGTCGCCGGTCTTTTGGTCCCCTTTGGTCACCGGTCAAAGTTTACTGTTGAAACCAGCTCTCAAAATTATATTCATGAGAGAGAGAGTTTAATATCTAAGAGAGAGTTTAATATCCTAGTATTGTTTAATATCTAAATACTGTTTCATATCTAAGTACTGTTTAATATTTAAGTACTGTTTAATATCTGAGTACTGTTTAATATCTAAGTACTGTTTAATATTTAAGTACTGTTTAATATTTGAGTACTGTTTAATATCTAAGTACTGTTTAATATCTAAGATATAGTTTAATATCTAAGTATACTGTTTAATATCTAAGATATAGTTTAATATCTAAATACTGTTTAATATTTAAGTACTGTTTAATATCTAAGTACTGTTTAATATCTAAGTACTATTTAATATCTAAGTACTGTTTAATATCTAAGTACTGTTTAATATCTAAGTACTATCTAATATCTAAGTACTGTCTATTATCTAAGTACTGTTTAATATCTAAGTACTGTTTAATATCGAAGTACTCTAATATCTAAGTACTGTTTATTATCTAAGTACTGTTTAATATCTAAGTACTGTTTAATATCTAAGTACTGTTTAATATCTAAGTACTGTTTAATATCCAAGTACCGTTTACTATCCAAGTACCGTTTAATACCTAAGTACCGTTTAATATCTAAGTACTGTTTAATATCTAAGCCCTGTTTAATATCTAAGTACATTTGACCGGAGACCAAAAGGGACCAAAAGCCCGGCGACCAAAAGTCCAGCCACGATGTCGAGGTACCACTGTATACGTAAAGAGAAAGCATTTCCGCTCGTTATGGCGCACACCTCGACAGTGACCAGGGAGGAGTTTGACAAGGAGTGGCAGCATTTTCAGGAAAGCCAGCAAAGAAATGGATAAAGGTCAAATCCACAGTCAACCCTTGAGGCAACAAAAAACAACCTGCCGTTGCCTTTCAATAGGTTGTACAGCAGCTTGAGCCTCTGCACCGAGACTATCTCCGACTGCCTGGAGATCTGGTGGCCCAACCCTCTGGTGGAACAAACCTTTGTGGACATCCACCAGCGATTTTTCAAGGACTGCCCCACGGAAGAGCTCAGCGACCCGGCGCCACCCATCGTCTTCGCCCTGGTCATCACGCCCATCCTGCTCATCCCCGTTATGGTCAGTCTAGTGGTCCTCAAGACCAAGAATGGAGACGGGAGCTCTTGATCTTCTTGGAGAAACCGGCCAGATCAGGTTTTGTGGGCACCAGACACTTGAAGTACAACATTACAGGATTCCATACCAAAAAAATAGAGGAGCTAAAATGTCTCTATTTAATGCTCCTTAATGACGAAAAAAGCACTTTTTTAGAAGTAGAATCCTTTTAAATAACCAGCTAACCCAAGTTACTCCATGAAACGGATCCTGTTACTAACCATCTCCATTCTACCTGGCAACCCACATCTTATTGGACGTCGACGAAAGGCAATTTAATATGAAGCCAATCAGGAGAAAAACGTGATATTTTTTTTTTGACAAAAGCGTTTCGAGCTTGCATGGTTGAGATAGACATTTTTGACTCGGCCGGTTTGGGGGTGTCGGATGGAATGGTGGGAGGAGCTTCCTTCTTTCCTGCTATTGTCTACTTGGAAAAACGCCATTTCCTCCTCAGGGGATTTGAATTATATTTGACGTTGTTTTAGTGACAGGAAACTTAAGGTATACGTAGTGTTTCGCCTAGTTGGAATGACGAGAAAAAGCATAGTGCTTTACGATGGATTTTTTTATTTATGGTGTTATTCTGTGATTTTTGTAGATTTTTGAGTTGAAACTACAAAATGTACTGTTATCATTACAAACATTTTTAACGTTTATATCTAAGTGTGACTAGTTGATTGGTTGTGGTCATCGTTTAAACTAATTTGGGGGGTTTTGGCGTCTTTTCTAAGTTTCTAAATCGGTAAAAAGTTGATTTATTCAGCAGGTTTGACAACTTAATTATGAGATTTATACTCGTAATGTTTAATCATTTCACAGTGCAAAATGGTGAGTATTTTCAGGTGAGTTTTCTTAAATAATACCATGTAAATATGCAATAAAACTAGTAAATGGTGTATATTTAATATCTATATTTGGTGGTAGTTAACGTCTACTCTAAACCATCTTAACTTATTTTTGCGTGCAATATGAGTAAACATCGCCCCCTATTGGTTATAAAATGTATTGTTTCTTAATAGTTGTTGTTTAAGTGTATAGGTAGTATAAATGAGTTTATAAAAATACTCGTAATCCCATATGTGCGTCCCTAGAGTGTATTTTGGATGAACCGGACCAGATGATTTAGAGTTTGCACAACGTTGCACAGCTGCGCTTGCGTGGGGTGCCGAACTTTTGGCTCGGAAACCTCTCGGGGGGCGTCCGTAATCGGGGCCTCCCGCCGTGGCCCCCTAGGGGTCGGAGGTCAAGAGGTTAGGGCATAGAAAATAAAAATTTAAAAATAAAAGATTAGGGTACTGTTGCTTTCATTAAAAAGTGCCTTCAAATTAAAAGCGATGATAAAATATTCTTATTTAATTTTAAAATTGACCAATTGCTGATAACTAAAATAAAAACAAAATATTATGATAATATAGAAAGTGTTATGTAAAATATTTTATGAACTATTAGCAATAATCATTAAATAAATGTAATTTATTATCGTTGAATAGAAAATAATACATGTCCATCTATACATATAAACAAAAAATGTTAATTATTCCAATGTTAGTTTTTTTCCTTTGTAGACCAATTCGACCTATAGGTGGCAGTGTTGTATAGCTTTTTAAATGCTGAAAGCATCCAATTTAGGAAGAACTCAACTTCACCCTTTTTTATTGCCCCAATTTCTGTATTGAATGCTTTTTTCCTCTTTTTTTGTAGCCATACGTTTATATTTACGCATGAGCCGGCAAACAACAATAATATTATCGTTGGTCTCCGCATTGAGGCTTAAGAACATATTGGCTTGGATCAACTCTCAATTACTGTTTATCTAAAAAAAAAAAAAATAAGAAAAATCCCATATGGTAAAATCCCACATCCATCTTACCTTGAATACTGAATACTGTGATTTTCCCACATTTATAGAACGCAAAGCATAACAAATCATCTGCAGCTTAAATATCAGCAATGCTGAGCAAATAAATGAAAGCTTCTTTCTCGCAATGTTTTCTTATACAGGATGAAAGCGAAGTTTTGATTGGATCGCTGCTTAACCGCTCAGTATGTCTCATTCCCTTCGATATTTTCGAGCCGAAGTCAGTCGGTAATTGACGTCCAATCAGTTATAATTCTTTAATTACATAGTTTAAGTAAATAATGAAGGCATCATTGTAATATTTGGTCTATAACACTTTCCCCCTGACGTTGATTGTTGCTTGTTCATAGTTGACTGCGTTTAATTTAAAGGATTTTCAAGGGTCGTTTAATTTAAAGGATTTTCAAGGGTAATGAGGCATTTTATTCTAATGAGGGTGGTGGGGGTGCTGAAGCTTGTTTCAGGTTAGTTGGTCGACTAATTATTGTGTTAAGCAAGAGAAATTAATGCATATTTTAACATTTTTTCTATAGATTTTGGGGAGTGCGACTTAGTCTGGGAATTAATAAAATAATATTTAGGTTGTTCTTTTTAAAGTAATCCGTCAAATATTGCGGTTAATGTAGACCAGACATGGCCGCGATAATTGAAAAATTGTGAAATAGAATTAGAAATTGAATGTATTAGAAATTAGATTAGAAATAGAATTAGAAATTGAATTTATTAGAAATTAGAAATAGAAATCTGAGAATTGATAAAATAATAATTAGGATATACTTTATTTAAGTATACAGTAATCCCTCAAATATTGCAGTTAATGTAGACCAGACACCGATAATCGAAAAATCATAAAATACATTAACCCCTGTTGAAAAAAAACATAAATAAATATTTCTCCCTCAATAAAATTGCCTAACAACAATCTGGCGCTATCTACTAGTAAAAATAGTCTCCAACATTTACTCTTATCTCAAGACAGCAATCTTGCAAACTCTGCGACTCTTCGCTGGCGACCTCTCCCAGTTCAAAATGGCAGGCCATTATTCAAAACATTGTTTTCTCATAAC
This sequence comes from Stigmatopora nigra, assembly GCF_051989575.1. Classification (NCBI taxonomy): domain Eukaryota; kingdom Metazoa; phylum Chordata; class Actinopteri; order Syngnathiformes; family Syngnathidae; genus Stigmatopora; species Stigmatopora nigra. The sequence goes on from NC_135522.1 coordinate 1,774,094, forward strand.
AAAATTCTGAACTTATAGCGCATTATCTCCCCAAATATTCATGAGAAAATCATTTTCTGTGTATCATGCAGGTTTGTCAGCTTATCATAATGTTTACCGTCCCCTTCAAAAGCATGTCTTCCCCATCAAAAAACCCGCTTTGCATTCATAAATTCCAATCAGATTTTGCCGCGTTTTTCCCACCTCAACGCCATCAAAATGCTTCCACTAAAAAAAAATACATTCTAAAATACAATATTTAGCTCTGGCAAACACACAGAAAGCTTTTATTAAGTAATCTAACCCTGGCTTTTTCATCTCCATTTCTAAAGACGCCATTTAAAAATGCTTTTTAAAGGCGGGCGAGATATATAAAGACGCCATACGATGATTTAAAACGTATTTATTGAAGGTGTACAATGGTCTAGTACGTAAAGAGCTTATCCCATAATTCCACTTTCATAATAGCTTTACCCAACGGACCCATGGTAGCTTTTACGTCCAGATAGTTACCCACATAGTTGATCCCCGTCCCGGTAGCCTCCTCGCGAACAAAACCATGTTCCCGTTGTTTTTTCTCGTTGTACATTTGCTTGAACAGGTCCTTGTCGCATTTGACACCCTTCTTGTAGATACCCACGGCAAACCAGTTCTTGTACAGGTTGTAGTCCCAAGGGACCGAGAACATGACTGCCACGGTCTCGATGAAGTCCTTCTGGGACCGCTCGAAAAGGTCGTAGGTCATGACGCCCACGCTACCCGTGGCGTGACCGCCAGATTTGGTGAAGGTGCATACTTCCGTCTTTTGGGGACGCACCGTGGGTTGCGGTGGGTTGTAGGCCTCGCCGTTCTCCAGGTAAACCCTGTTGAGAGTTTAGTGGATTTGACTGGGGTGAGTAAACGCTTACCTGGGAAACTTTCACTTTAGGATTTGCGTCGTAAATTTATGTATGAGCGTTTCCCCCCGCGAGCGTACTCGTTAAATACATTGAGAAAATTGCCGCTTTCGTGATATTTGACCGAATAGTTTCTGAATGCAGTACCTTGAGTGACAGGTTGGTGGCGCTTATTTTCTATTGTATGTCTGTTTAGCAAATACGTCTCATCTCTGATCATTTATAGTTTTCCCAATCATGCATTCAATGCAATGGTACTTTGTTGCTATGTACAAATTGTCCACAGAGGGGCAGAATAATCCAACCCTGAAGCCCCAAATGAAGACCTTCATACTGTAATTGACTCCTCCCTAAACTGCAATATTTTTTTATATACAATACAACTTATAAGAATGTCAATTTTCAATGTATATGTATATATATGTATAGGTATAGGTGTACATATGTATACATATACATATGTATACTTATGTATATGTATATGTAGACATGTATACATATGTATATGTATACATGTACATATATATGTATACATGTACATATATATGTATACATGTACATGTATACATATGTATACATGTACATGTATACATATGTATACATGTACATGTATACATATGTATACATGTACATGTATACATATGTATACATGTACATGTATACATATGTATACATGTACATGTATACATATGTATACATGTACATGTATACATATGTATACATGTACATGTATACATATATATGTACATGTGTACATGAGTACATGTGTACATGAGTACATGTGTACATGTGTACATGTGTACATGTGTACATGTGTACATGTGTACATGTGTACATGTGTACATGTGTACATGTGTACATGTGTACATGTGTACATGTGTACATGTGTACATGTGTACATGTATACATGTGTACATGTATACATGTGTACATGTATACATGTGTACATGTATACATGTGTACATGTATACATGTGTACATGTATACACGTGTACATGTATACACGTGTACACGTGTACACGTGTACACGTGTACATGTATACACGTGTACATGTGTACATGTGTACATGTGTACATGTATACATGTGTACATATGTATATGTGTATATATATTTATATGTATACTTAATGCAACACACTTATTATTATTAATAATTATTTACTTATTTATGTCTAAAATGTCTTTTGCTGTGTCTGTATTCTCAACCTCTTGCTACAATGACAGTGACATTTCCCAAATACAGGATGACTAAAGATATCTAATCTAATTTAAAATAATCTAATCTAGCGGTTTACCATATTGCTTACAGTCATCATTTTTTTCTATGCAATGTTGTTGCGTATTTGTCCATCCTTACTTGGGGTTAATGAGGCAGTAGTTGTTGGTCATATTAGTGATCTCAATAGTGACGCTCCTTTTGCTCGCCACGTCGGCGGCCACAGCTTCGGCAGATTCCGTCATGTCGGCTGCCGGGGAAAAGTGACAAAAGTAAAGAAAAGTCTGTACTTTCGCATACTTTCCTCCCCCCCATCATCCTAATCATCTCCAAAAAGCTTCCATCTAAAACATCTTCTTGACCTATACTCCGCTGACATTGCTCCTCCTCCGCCGCCGCCGTTCTGCCGACCTTCCGAGGCCCGGGCCCAGCGCCCGCGCTTATGAATGATGGATCGGCGGCGGATAATGAGATGTGCGAGGTGCGGCGTAGAGGGAGAAACGCTTCGACCTGACCGTCCGTCGCCTAATTAGGAAGCCCACCTTTTCAATTACGCTTCCCCCAGTGGAGTTAAAAAACTAAAAAAAAAAACCCACAGCCCCTCAAATCGCTTCACCGAGTCAAAAGTACCTAACAAAAAATCTCTTACCTTTTTTTTTTTCAGACGACCTGAAGGCACTCCAAATCCAAAGTGGGAAAAATGGAGGAAATACTGAAGGGGGCGGAGCTTATCCTTTTTAAAGTGGAGGACAACACCCTGTAAATCAGCCCTCCAGTCAGTAAGTCATGCAAAACCCCCTTCGTCTATTATATGGAAGCAAATATATCTTTCACCAGAGACACACCCAAGTTTTGCAGTGTGTATTTTACCCGAGTAAATACGGGATCTAAAGTATCCCGTTTTTTTTATCCTGGTTTTTGTGTGAGTCGAGGTTGTTGCGCAATGTCTGTAAAGGCCTACGAGTTGAGGCGAGTTTTGGAATTCTTTACCGTGGTGGGCGGGGCCTTTTTGGGGGTCTTTAGGTCTGGTTTTTAGTGGGTTGTTGAACAGGAGGTATTGACGTAATACAAAAAAACTGTGTTATTGCATTCTATACAGATTGGGACATGTTGAGGCTAATTTTCCAGCGTTCGTATCATATTTTGGATTTAACGTTCGCCCTTCCTTGTTCGTGGAGGTCTCAATTTACAAGGTTAACCTTATAAATGTTAGAATTCCAAGGCCAAAAATCTATCAAATGAAGTTTTCCTTTAAAACTAAACACCAATTGTCCAAAAGCTTAACTCACTTAGCATATTTTCTCGCATATTAGCCATATTTGTCGCAAAAAAATAACGATTCAATTGACAGTATGTCTTATATGCGCACAAACTTCACGTGAACAAAACGCCATAATGCAAGAGTTTTTCCTATATGGTACTTTATTTAATTGTGTTATAAAGTCCAAATGTATTTTATTTTACAGGAATGGATTGGTCAAATCTTGGAAGAAGACCATCAGGTTCAAATCGTCAAGCTGGGCCCTTCACCTTCAAACTCTCCTCCATTCAGTGCAGTGAGTCCAAAATATGGATGCCACATTGACTGTGTTTCTGCCACTGAAATGCATGTCTTTTGTTTTTTTATCTGTTTTTGTCCTGTTCAGTATGCCACCTGATAAAGGACTCTGGTGACGACACTGCAGATGTTTAAGATCCTGGCCCTCAACCTGCTCGCCTATAGCCAGTCTGTACTTTACTTGGAGGGGGTCAAGTTTAGTGATTTCCAGGCCACCTTACAAGGTTTGCTATTGGCGGGATGCTTCCTCTTCATCTCAAGGTCAAAGGTGAGCTTTTGCTTTAGTAGGAAAAGAAAAATCTGTTCCACATGTGTCATATTTTTTTCATTTTCACTTTGTTCCTCTCACTCAGCCACTGAAAACACTGTCACGGGAGCGGCCATTGCCCAACATCTTCAACCTTTACACCGTGTTGACGGTCCTGCTGCAGTTTGCCGTCCACTTCTGTAGTCTAGTTTTCCTTTACAAAGAAGCGCAGAGCAGAAGTCCGCCCAGGTAAGATCAAAAAAGCGGAAGCTGTCTACTCGTGCTGCTAAAATATCAACTTCCATCTTTTGTACTTTGACAGAGAGGATCAGTTTGCGGACCTGTATAAAGAATTTGAACCCAGTCTCATCAACAGTACGGTCTATATCATGTCCATGGCTATGCAGATGGCCACATTTGCCATTAACTACAAGGTATACAACTAACTTATCCTTTTTTTATTCTTTGTGTATGTATGTATGTTGCGTATGTATGTATGTATGTATGTACGTATGTACATACATACGTACGTAGGTACGTATGTATATATGTATGTACGTACCTACGTACGTATGTATGTACGTACGTACATACATATATACATACGTACATACATACGTATGTACATACATACGTATGTATGTACGTATGTACATACATATATACATACGTACATACATACGTATGTACATACATAGGTATGTACTTATGCAGAGACAAACATGAGAACGTTTGTGCACTTTATTATCAATGAGACATGTTACACATTATTTGTCGTTTTTTGGCTACATTTTTTTTAACCTGCACCCGTTTGTCATTTTCAGGCTGGGCTGGAGACATTTTCCTGCAAATGCAGATGGATACATTCACCATTAACTACAAGGTAAACAACTAACTTATCCTTTTTTATTCTTTGTGTATGTGTATACATGTGTATGTATATATATATATATATATATATATATATATATATATATATATATATATATATATATATATATATATATATATATATATATATATATATATATATATATATATATATATATATATATATATATATATATATATATATATATATATATATATATATATATATATATATATATATATATATATATATATATATATATATATATATATATATATATATATATATATATATATATATATATATATATATATATATATATATATATATATATATATATATATATATATATATATATATATATATATATATATATATATATATATATATATATATATATATATATATATATATATATATATATATATATATATATATATATATATATATATATATATATATATATATATATATATATATATATATATATATATATATATATATATATATATATATATATATATATATATATATATATATATATATATATATATATATATATATATATATATATATATATATATATATATATATATATATATATATATATATATATATATATATATATATATATATATATATATATATATATATATATATATATATATATATATATATATATATATATATATATATATATATATATATATATATATATATATATATATATATATATATATATATATATATATATATATATATATATATATATATATATATATATATATATATATATATATATATATATATATATATATATATATATATATATATATATATATATATATATATATATATATATATATATATATATATATATATATATATATATATATATATATATATATATATATATATATATATATATATATATATATATATATATATATATATATATATATATATATATATATATATATATATATATATATATATATATATATATATATATATATATATATATATATATATATATATATATATATATATATATATATATATATATATATATATATATATATATATATATATATATATATATATATATATATATATATATATATATATATATATATATATATATATATATATATATATATATATATATATATATATATATATATATATATATATATATATATATATATATATATATATATATATATATATATATATATATATATATATATATATATATATATATATATATATATATATATATATATATATATATATATATATATATATATATATATACATACACGTGTATATATATATACATACACGTGTATATATATATACATACACGTGTATATATATATACATACACGTGTATATATATATACATACACGTGTATATATATATATACACGTGTATATATATATGCATGTATATACGTACACATGTATATATATGCATGCATGTATATACGTACATGTACGTATACATATACATACGTATATGCGTACATGTATTTACACCTGTCTGTCTAACAAACAAACAAATGAGAACAATTGTGAGCTTTATTATCAATGACAAAGGATTAAAGGCATGTTTCACAGGCACCAGTCGACAATTCAATTTCAGTAAACTAACTTGTCATTTTTTGGCTACAATTACCTGCAAATGACCCAAAACCACGACCAACTTGACTGACTAGCGACTCAACTGATCGTAAAACTCCACTTTGATGATCGCTTTGCCCACAGTAGACATGGTGGCCCTCACGTCCACCTGCTGGGTCCCGAAGACCAGACCGGAGCCGCTGGCGTCCGCCCGGGTGAAGTCGCTGGTATCCTTGCCGTCGTACATCCGCTGGTACGTCTTGTCGTCGCAGGCGAGCGCCGTCGCCAAGATACCCACCGCCAGCTTGTTCTTGTACAGGTTGCGGTCGTACGGGACGGAGAACATGACGGCCATGCGGTGGGAGCAAGCACGGCTCTGCATGTGGAAAAGGTCGTAGGTCAGCAGGCCCACCGCGCCGGTGGCCGTGTGGTCATCTTTTTCGAAGGAGCACAGCTCCGTCTGCCCGCTGCGAACGGTGGGCTGCGGCGGGTGGTGACAGAAGCCGCTCGACATGTAAACCCTGAGGACGTAAAGAAAACACGCTGTAAGACATGCTCATCGTGATGCATTCAGGTACAAAGTTTCTTTCTTTCTTTATTGACGGTAGCCTGTGACACATTTACTGACAAACATTTTTTTTTTTTACAGACTAAACGCCTAAGCAACCTGGTAGCTGAGTGGACACCTGTGTGGAAAAGTGACCTGTACTACAACAAAATTGTCTTGCTATACATTGTCTTGCAATACAAAGTCTTTCTATACAAAAAATTGTCTTTGTTTTTACCTAACAGCCTTGCTATACTGTGTCGTTTTTGAAGATAAAAAGCTTTACTATATACTGTCTCGTTTTTTTGCTAATAAAAGCCTTACTATACTATGTTGTTTTTGGCGATAAAAAGCCTTACTATACTTTGTCGTTTTTTTGCGAAAAAAAGCCTTACTATACTATGTCGTTTTTTTGCGATAAAAAGCCTTACTATACTATGTCGTTTTTTGGGAAAAAAAGCCTTACTATACTATGTCGTTTTTTTGCGAAAAAAAGCCTTACTATACTATGTCGTTTTTTTGCGAAAAAAAGCCTTACTATACTGTCGTTTTTTGGCGATAAAAAGCCTTACTATAGTATGTCGTTTTTTGGCGATAAAAAGCCTTACTATACTATGTCGTTTTTTTGCGAAAAAAGCCTTACTATACTATGTCGTTTTTTGCGATAAAAAGCCTTACTATACTATGTCGTTTTTTCGCGATAAAAAGCCTTACTATACTATGTCGTTTTTTGCGATAAAAAGCCTTACTATACTATGTCGTTTTTTTGCGAAAAAAAGCCTTACTATACTATGTCGTTTTTTGGCGATAAAAAGCCTTACTATACTATGTCGTTTTTGCGATAAAAAGCCTTACTATACTATGTCGTTTTTTTGCGAAAAAGAGCCTTACTATACTATGTCGTTTTTTTGCGAAAAAAGCCTTACTATACTATGTCGTTTTTTGCGATAAAAAGCCTTACTATACTATGTCGTTTTTTCGCGATAAAAAGCCTTACTATACTATGTCGTTTTTTGCGATAAAAAGCCTTACTATACTATGTCGTTTTTTTGCGAAAAAAAGCCTTACTATACTATGTCGTTTTTTGGCGATAAAAAGCCTTACTATACTATGTCGTTTTTGCGATAAAAAGCCTTACTATACTATGTCGTTTTTTTGCGAAAAAGAGCCTTACTATACTATGTCGTTTTTTGGCGATAAAAAGCCGTACTATACTATGTCGTTTTTTGGCGATAAAAAGCCTTACTATACTATGTCGTTTTTTGCGATAAAAAGCCTTACTATACTATGTCGTTTTTTGCAATAAAAAGCCTTACTATACTATGTGGTTTTTTTGCGATAAAAAGCCTTACTATACTATGTGGTTTTTTTGCGATAAAAAGCCTTACTATACTATGTCGTTTTTTTGCGAAAAAAAGCCTTACTATACTATGTCGTTTTTTGCAATAAAAAGCCTTACTATACTATGTCGTTTTTTGGGAAAAAAAGCCTTACTATACTATGTCGTTTTTTTGCGAAAAAAAGCCTTACTATACTATGTCGTTTTTTTGCGAAAAAAAGCCTTACTATACTGTCGTTTTTTGGCGATAAAAAGCCTTACTATAGTATGTCGTTTTTTGGCGATAAAAAGCCTTACTATACTATGTCGTTTTTTTGCGAAAAAAGCCTTACTATACTATGTCGTTTTTTGCGATAAAAAGCCTTACTATACTATGTCGTTTTTTCGCGATAAAAAGCCTTACTATACTATGTCGTTTTTTGCGATAAAAAGCCTTACTATACTATGTCGTTTTTTTGCGAAAAAAAGCCTTACTATACTATGTCGTTTTTTGGCGATAAAAAGCCTTACTATACTATGTCGTTTTTGCGATAAAAAGCCTTACTATACTATGTCGTTTTTTTGCGAAAAAGAGCCTTACTATACTATGTCGTTTTTTGGCGATAAAAAGCCGTACTATACTATGTCGTTTTTTTGCGAAAAAAGCCTTACTATACTATGTCGTTTTTTGCGATAAAAAGCCTTACTATACTATGTCGTTTTTTCGCGATAAAAAGCCTTACTATACTATGTCGTTTTTTGCGATAAAAAGCCTTACTATACTATGTCGTTTTTTTGCGAAAAAAAGCCTTACTATACTATGTCGTTTTTTGGCGATAAAAAGCCTTACTATACTATGTCGTTTTTGCGATAAAAAGCCTTACTATACTATGTCGTTTTTTTGCGAAAAAGAGCCTTACTATACTATGTCGTTTTTTGGCGATAAAAAGCCGTACTATACTATGTCGTTTTTTGGCGATAAAAAGCCTTACTATACTATGTCGTTTTTTGCGATAAAAAGCCTTACTATACTATGTCGTTTTTTGCAATAAAAAGCCTTACTATACTATGTGGTTTTTTTGCGATAAAAAGCCTTACTATACTATGTGGTTTTTTTGCGATAAAAAGCCTTACTATACTATGTCGTTTTTTTGCGAAAAAAAGCCTTACTATACTATGTCGTTTTTTTGCAAAAAAAAGCCTTACTATACTATGTCGTTTTTTTGCGAAAAAAAGCCTTACTATACTATGTCGTTTTTTGGCGATAAAAAGCCTTACTATACTATGTCGTTTTTTGCGATAAAAAGCCTTACTATACTATGTCGTTTTTTGCAATAAAAAGCCTTACTATACTATGTCGTTTTTTGCGATAAAAAGCCTTACTATACTATGTCGTTTTTTTGCGAAAAAAAGCCTTACTATACTATGTCGTTTTTTGCAATAAAAAGCCTTACTATACTATGTCGTTTTTTTGCGATAAAAAGCCTTACTATACTATGTCGTTTTTTTGCGAAAAAAAAGCCTTACTATACTATGTCGTTTTTTTGCGATAAAAAGCCTTACTATTCTATGTCGTTTTTTGCGATAAAAAGCCTTACTATACTATGTCGTTTTTTTGCGAAAAAAAGCCTTACTATACTATGTCGTTTTTTTGCGAAAAAAAAGCCTTACTATACTATGTCGTTTTTTTGCGATAAAAAGCCTTACTATACTATGTCGTTTTTTGGCAATAAAAAAGCCTTACTATACTATGTCGTTTTTTGTGATAAAAAGCCTTACTATACTATGTCGTTTTTTGTGATAAAAAGCCTTACTATACTATGTCGTTTTTTGGCGATAAAAAGCCTTACTATACTATGTCGTTTTTTTGTGATAAAAGCCTTACTATACTTTGTCGTTTTTTTGCGATAAAAAGCCTTACTATACTATGTCGTTTTTTTTTGCGATAAAAAGCCTTACTATACTATGTCGTTTTTTTGCGATAAAAAGCCTTACTATACTATGTCGTTTTTTGCGATAAAAAGCCTTACTATACTATGTCGTTTTTTGTGATAAAAAGCCTTACTATACTATGTCGTTTTTTGTGATAAAAAGCCTTACTATACTATGTCGTTTTTTGTGATAAAAAGCCTTACTATACTATGTCGTTTTTTTGCGAAAAAAAAGCCTTCCTATACTATGTCGTTTTTTGGCGATAAATAGCCTTACTATACTATGTCGTTTTTTGGCGATAAAAAGCCTTACTATACTATGTCGTTTTTTTGCAATAAAAAGCCTTACTATACTATGTCGTTTTTTTGCAATAAAAAGCCTTACTATACTATGTCGTTTTTTTGCGATAAAAAGCCTTACTATACTATGTCGTTTTTTTGCGATAAAAAGCCTTACTATACTATGTCTTTTTTTGTGATAAAAAGCCTTACTATACTATGTCGTTTTTTTGCGAAAAAAAGCCTTACTATACTATGTCGTTTTTTTGCGATAAAAAGCCTTACTATTCTATGTCGTTTTTTGCGATAAAAAGCCTTACTATACTATGTCGTTTTTTTGCGAAAAAAAGCCTTACTATACTATGTCGTTTTTTTGCGAAAAAAAAGCCTTACTATACTATGTCGTTTTTTTGCGATAAAAAGCCTTACTATACTATGTCGTTTTTTTGCGATAAAAAGCCTTACTATACTATGTCTTTTTTTGTGATAAAAAGCCTTACTATACTATGTCGTTTTTTTGCGAAAAAAAGCCTTACTATACTATGTCGTTTTTTTGCGAAAAAAGCCTTACTATACTATGTCGTTTTTTTTGCGAAAAAAGCCTTACTATACTATGTCGTTTTTTGCGATAAAAAGCCTTACTATACTATGTCGTTTTTTTGCAATAAAAAAGCCTTACTATACTATGTCGTTTTTTTGCGATAAAAAGCCTTACTATACTATGTCGTTTTTTTGCGAAAAAAAAGCCTTACTATACTATGTCGTTTTTTTGCGATAAAAAGCCTTACTATTCTATGTCGTTTTTTGCGATAAAAAGCCTTACTATACTATGTCGTTTTTTTGCGAAAAAAAGCCTTACTATACTATGTCGTTTTTTTGCGAAAAAAAAGCCTTACTATACTATGTCGTTTTTTTGCGATAAAAAGCCTTACTATACTATGTCGTTTTTTGGCAATAAAAAAGCCTTACTATACTATGTCGTTTTTTTGCGATAAAAAGCCTTACTATACTATGTCGTTTTTTTTGCGATAAAAAGCCTTACTATACTATGTCTTTTTTTGTGATAAAAAGCCTTACTATACTATGTCGTTTTTTGCGATAAAAAGCCTTACTATACTATGTCGTTTTTTGCAATAAAAAGCCTTACTATACTATGTCGTTTTTTTGCGAAAAAAGCCTTACTATACTATGTCGTTTTTTTTGCGAAAAAAGCCTTACTATACTATGTCGTTTTTTGCGATAAAAAGCCTTACTATACTATGTCGTTTTTTTGCAATAAAAAAGCCTTACTATACTATGTCGTTTTTTTGCGATAAAAAGCCTTACTATACTATGTCGTTTTTTTGCGAAAAAAAAAGCCTTACTATACTATGTCGTTTTTTTGCGATAAAAAGCCTTACTATTCTATGTCGTTTTTTTGCGATAAAAAGCCTTACTATACTATGTCGTTTTTTGTGATAAAAAGCCTTACTATACTATGTCGTTTTTTGTGATAAAAAGCCTTACTATACTATGTCGTTTTTTGTGATAAAAAGCCTTACTATACTATGTCGTTTTTTTGCGAAAAAAAAGCCTTCCTATACTATGTCGTTTTTTGGCGATAAATAGCCTTACTATACTATGTCGTTTTTTGGCGATAAAAAGCCTTACTATACTATGTCGTTTTTTTGCAATAAAAAGCCTTACTATACTATGTCGTTTTTTTGCAATAAAAAGCCTTACTATACTATGTCGTTTTTTTGCGATAAAAAGCCTTACTATACTATGTCGTTTTTTTGCGATAAAAAGCCTTACTATACTATGTCTTTTTTTGTGATAAAAAGCCTTACTATACTATGTCGTTTTTTTGCGAAAAAAAGCCTTACTATACTATGTCGTTTTTTTGCGATAAAAAGCCTTACTATTCTATGTCGTTTTTTGCGATAAAAAGCCTTACTATACTATGTCGTTTTTTTGCGAAAAAAAGCCTTACTATACTATGTCGTTTTTTTGCGAAAAAAAAGCCTTACTATACTATGTCGTTTTTTTGCGATAAAAAGCCTTACTATACTATGTCGTTTTTTTGCGATAAAAAGCCTTACTATACTATGTCTTTTTTTGTGATAAAAAGCCTTACTATACTATGTCGTTTTTTTGCGAAAAAAAGCCTTACTATACTATGTCGTTTTTTTGCGAAAAAAGCCTTACTATACTATGTCGTTTTTTTTGCGAAAAAAGCCTTACTATACTATGTCGTTTTTTGCGATAAAAAGCCTTACTATACTATGTCGTTTTTTTGCAATAAAAAAGCCTTACTATACTATGTCGTTTTTTTGCGATAAAAAGCCTTACTATACTATGTCGTTTTTTTGCGAAAAAAAAGCCTTACTATACTATGTCGTTTTTTTGCGATAAAAAGCCTTACTATTCTATGTCGTTTTTTGCGATAAAAAGCCTTACTATACTATGTCGTTTTTTTGCGAAAAAAAGCCTTACTATACTATGTCGTTTTTTTGCGAAAAAAAAGCCTTACTATACTATGTCGTTTTTTTGCGATAAAAAGCCTTACTATACTATGTCGTTTTTTGGCAATAAAAAAGCCTTACTATACTATGTCGTTTTTTTGCGATAAAAAGCCTTACTATACTATGTCGTTTTTTTTGCGATAAAAAGCCTTACTATACTATGTCTTTTTTTGTGATAAAAAGCCTTACTATACTATGTCGTTTTTTGCGATAAAAAGCCTTACTATACTATGTCGTTTTTTGCAATAAAAAGCCTTACTATACTATGTCGTTTTTTTGCGAAAAAAGCCTTACTATACTATGTCGTTTTTTTTGCGAAAAAAGCCTTACTATACTATGTCGTTTTTTGCGATAAAAAGCCTTACTATACTATGTCGTTTTTTTGCAATAAAAAAGCCTTACTATACTATGTCGTTTTTTTGCGATAAAAAGCCTTACTATACTATGTCGTTTTTTTGCGAAAAAAAAAGCCTTACTATACTATGTCGTTTTTTTGCGATAAAAAGCCTTACTATTCTATGTCGTTTTTTTGCGATAAAAAGCCTTACTATACTATGTCGTTTTTTTGCGAAAAAAAGCCTTACTATACTATGTCGTTTTTTTGCGAAAAAAAAGCCTTACTATACTATGTCGTTTTTTTGCGATAAAAAGCCTTACTATACTATGTCGTTTTTTGGCAATAAAAAAGCCTTACTATACTATGTCGTTTTTTGTGATAAAAAGCCTTACTATACAATGTCGTTTTTTAGCGAAAAAAAGCCTTACTATACTATGTCGTTTTTTTTGCGAAAAAAAGCCTTACTATACTATGTCGTTTTTTTGCGATAAAAAGCCTTACTATACTATGTCGTTTTTTGCGATAAAAAGCCTTACTATACTATGTCGTTTTTTTGCGAAAAAAAAGCCTTTCTATACAATGTCGTTTTTTTTGCGAAAAAAAGCCTTACTATACTATGTCGTTTTTTTTGCGAAAAAAAGCCTTACTATACAATGTTGTTTTTTGCGAATAAAAGCCTTACTGTACTATGTCGTTTTTGAAGACAAAAAGCCTTACTATATATACTATGTCGTTTTTGAAGATAAAAAGCCTTACTATACTATGTCGTTTTGCCTTATTATACATTTTTTTTAAAAAACTAAAAAGCCTTATACACAATATTTTTTAGAACTAAAGACGCCTCACTGTATAAAATAAGGACCTGAAAACAAATGAAGAAGGGAGCAGACTTACTTGGGGTTAATGAGGCAGTAGACGGAGCTGACGTTGGTGATTTCAAAAGCACAATTCCTGTTGGTGCTGAGGGTCGCCGACAAGGCTTCTGCGGTCTTCATATTGTCTACCACAACAACAACAAAAATACATAAATAAAACACAAATCCACCACAACAAATCCATATGTCTTGTGTAAAAGCAAAATATTCCAAACTTACAACCTTTGCCATCTTTCTCACACACCGTTATGTACGATTACCTTTATTTTTGGTCGAATCGGCCGGTTTGTCCAAAAACAGTGGTGTCGTTTTCACCCAACTTGAAGAGGAAGAAGACAAGTTAGATGACGAGACTGAGGACAAAGACGAATAGGAGGTGGAGGAAAAGTAGCAGCTATTACAAGTGCAGGCGTGTTCAACACGCCCTTCGGGTCAAAAAAGTCCCCATTTGAAAGTGATCCAAAAAAGACAGAAGAATGACCATATCTATTGATATTTAACTATAGTTTTTTTTGTAGAAATCTAGAGCAAAAAAAGGTATCATTGCATTACTAAATGGTTTAATGTTAAGAACATCCATATGTATACATGTATACATGTACATCAATGTGTATGTATGTGTTTGTTTATGCGTATGTATAAGTATACATATAATATATAAATGTGTATGTATATGTATAAGTATATATATATACATGTGTACGTATATGTATAAGCATAAGTATATATATAATATAGAAATGTGTGTATGTATGTGTATAAGTATATATATAATACATACATGTGTGTATGTATATGTATGTGTATATATTATATATAAATGTGTGTATGTATAAGTATATATATAGTATATAAATGTGTGTATGTATATGTAAAAGTATATATATAATACATACATATGTGTATCTATATGTATAAGTATAGATATTCTATATAAATGTGTATGTATATGTATAAGTATATATATAGTATATAAATGTGTGTATGTATATGTAAAAGTATATATATAATACATACATATGTGTATGTATATGTATAAGTATAGATATTCTATATAAATGTGTGTATGTAGATGTAAAAGTATATATATAATATATAAGTGTGTATTTATATGTATAAGTATATACAATATATAAATGTGTGTATGTATGTATATATATATATCATACTATATTTCTTACTTATTACCTATCTATTTATGTCTAAAATGTATTTTTCTCTGTCTGTATTCTCACCCTCTTGCTACTGTGACAATAAAAATTCACAAATACGATAATAATAAAGTTATATAATCAATCCAACCACTAGTTAAACATTTTTTTTAATGGCTCTAAAAAGAAGTCGCATATGAATCACGCAAACTAAAATGAACCCAAGTATTCTATATTATCCTGAATTTAAAATTCTGGGCTTTGTACTGCATTTAATGAAGAGACATGGGAGTGAACTTCAAACTATTTTTCCATGAGCTCCTCCTGGGCATATTTTTTTTTGTTCTTGTTTAAAAGCAAATATTTGAATACGGTGATTAACATGTTCCTTTTGGAACTTAGCACGTTGCGACTTGCGTTCTGCTGTAGGTGGGGACCCGCCTTTGTTTTACCACGCCGCAAATAAAACGTCTTGTGCCGTTTTTGGCTCTAAAATATGAGCATTCAAAGTCAGTCCACCTAATTTAAATGAACTAGATTTTTGTCCTTGTCAAAAGGTTAATTTTACGTCGCTTTTGTGTAACTTAAGGTACTTAGAAGTTACTTTTTGTAACGTTTGGATCATTTAGTATTCATTTTTGGCTAAAAAAACATGGCTGCTCCCTGTTTTTTAGCCACTTTCTGGTAATTTTGGGTCATTTTAAGATGAATTTCAGTAAGTTTGAGACATTTAAGATGAGTTTCAGTTAGTTTTGGACATTTAAAGATGAATTTCTGTTAGTTTTGGACATTTAAAGATGAATTTTAGTTAGCTTGGGACATTTTAAGATGAATTTCAGTTAGTTTTGGATATTTCAAGATTAATTTTAGTTAGTTTGGGACATTTCATTATGAATTTAAGTTAGTTTGGGGCATTTCAAGATGAATTTTAGGTAGTTTGGGACATTTTAAGATGAAATTCAGTTATTTTGGGACATTTTGGAGCATTCTTTTCCTTGTCAAATCATTGTCAATTTACACAAACTATCCAGTTAATAATTGTGTCACTTTTAGAGTACTTACAAAAGTCCCTTCTTGTAAATTCTGGGTGACTTCTTATTGATTTTGGCTGTTTTCTTTCGATTTTGGTCCATTTCCCATTGACTTCTTATTGATTTTGTTGGTTTGAGAGCCTTTTTGGGGTCAACTCTGTCAAAATAAAAGCCTGGCGAGCACGTATTTGATTGGCGGACGAACCAAAACAGACAAAAAACGTACTATCTACGAAATATATGCTATGAAGTATAGAGTATGTGTTAAAATAATAACTTCCCAATTAAAAATGTTCCTACTTTTTGGCTTTCAATGACGGCAGCTGTTCACAAGGTTTGATCTTCAACGCTTGCAGTCGGCAGATGGTCACAAAACACTGCAAAAAAAAAAAGAAGAAATGTAAAGAGAAGACATTTGCATTAGTCCGTCTTTGTATGTAAAGCATTGGATGTGATGTTTAGCCAGTTACATTGGCAAAAAAGTGCATTTAGACTTTTTTTTGTCGTTTTTTTGCAAGAAAAAGAAGCCTTACTGTAATATGTCATTTCCATTGTACAAGAATAAATTCCATTTGGAAAAATACCTTAAATAAATACCTTATTTATTTATTTTTGCGTTAAATCGAGAGCTGTGTTGAAAAGATGCACCCGTGTTTCCGAATCCAAATTAGAGATTGAGAAATAGTGAGCAGGTATAATTAATTAAGGATTATCATTGGGCCGGTGAAATGAAATACTCCAAAGGGGGGGGGGGGGGGGGGTATCAAATGTGTGTTTCTCATTAGCATCTCAGCTCCTTGTCAGTTTTTGCAGGTTTTATGTACACATAAAAGAAGCTGAAATCTAATTAAAAGAACCAAAATATCGATTAAAAAAGGTGAGCAGCGAGCCATTTCAAACGAGTGAAACCATTTAGCGACGCCTAGTGGACAGGAGGGGCAATCCACCAAATCTTATACTGCAAAAAAAGATTTTCTAAACTGCAAATTGTCAACAAAAACAGCATTTGCAATAATAACACTGCTTTACTAGTATGTATTTCATGTTTACGTCTTAATTTTTACAGAACTGTCGACATTAATTCCAGTTTTGATAACGAAAACGATTAACAGCAGCTATTAAAGTATTGATTGGGTGGCCCCTCCCACTAAAAACCCACAAAAAACCCATAAAATTACAACTTACAAATTCGGAAAATAGTTTAGATAAATTTTACACAGTCTACCTTTAGTTTGAAATTCATATATCAATCATTCCTTCATTTTCTGAACCACATTACCCTCACTATTGTCACTGGGGGTGCTGGAGCCTGTCCCAGCTGCCTCTGGCCACAAAGACAGCAACCAGCCAATCACAAGGCCTACTAGCTAGGACCTATTTACAGTGTCCAATTAGCTTAGCATGCATTTTTTTGGAATATTGATGGAAACTAGAATACCCAAAGAAACCCACACAAGCCCCTAGGTAGAAAACCTGCAAACTCCACACAGGTGTACCAACCTGAATTCGAACCCAGGACCCCTAAATATAAAAAAAAATTGCCTACTTCTCTAACCCCGCCCCCTCCAATATCGACTCAACCCCTGGCAATAAACGCCATTGGGTATTAACCCATACAAAATGGCGTGCCTTTTTCTCCCCGCCCCTCAACCCCACGGCTAATTTGAGTTGGCGGATGCGACGGCACGCTCTGTCAACTTACCCCCCACCCCGTACCCTCGAAGCCCCCCCGCCATCTTGAAACACGAAGGCCGATTAATGTCAAGGACTTTGGCTAAACATCTTACATGCAGATTAAAAGCCGCGTGTCCGGATGCACTTTCCGCGGATATTTTTCTCAGGTTGGCGGCCCTACGGCGTTTAATGTAATCCCCCCCGACCCCGCCTCTCTACCCCCCCCCCCTAATGGATGTAATATTTACACTTATAGCGTAACGTAATAGCTTTAGCGTTTATGGGCAAGGCCACGTTTGGGTGTCGCGACAGCCGATTTATCAGCGAGTAAACGTGCAGAACCTCGATGGCAATCCATCAATACGTTGGAAACATCATCTCAGGTAGGAAAATTAATCACTGAGAAGTTTGCATAATGCGAACCCCCCTCCGGCACCCCTAAAAAGTCCATCTTTTCACTCCCACGGATGGACGTTATGAGGCTTTTGGGGATGTTTACCTGTCTGTGGTCAAGGGGTGATGAAGGCGTTGATTAGTTGATTGGACTTGTTGTCGGGTAGATTTCGTTCTGAAAAAAATGAAGTAGTGGTCATTTGTGAATGTTTTTTTTTTTTTAACTTTAAGAAATCTATCAAATAATCTATTTTTTATTTATACTTATACTTTATACTTTACAAGATGATATTTGAACTAAAAACAGAAAAAATGATTAAAAAATGACAATGATTGATTTCAAAAGGGGGAAAATCAAGAAATTTAATATACATCTATACTCATTTTAATTTGATCCTAAAACAGAAAGTCAGCCCCCATGATTGACTTTCCCAGGCCACACAAAATGATGCGGCGGACCAGATTCGGCCCGCGGGCCGCCACTTTGACACCAGTGTCTTAAACGGTGCCTCTATGTTATTTCCAATCATTGTAGTCATCATATCAGTATTTTACTTTACATATACAAACTAATATATACAAATATAAAGTACATAACATCATAATTTAAATTCTAAACTTCTTGTATTTAATGTACATTTCTTCTTTGATTTTTAAAGTATTTCTCCGCCCAGTGAATAAATATATAGTATACACTAAAGTACTACAACATTTAATTGCTATTAACAGCGCATAGCAAACATGATCATTTAAATGCAGTAATATTTTTTTTCATCTAAACTTTTACTTCAAATATATAAATGATTAAAAACAAACTTCCTAGCTCCGCCCCCTGACCTCCACATAACAACATTTGGTCCTCCCGAAGTAAATAAGCCCCTCCCCCATGGCTTTTGAACGTCGAATCGCATTGATGAATGATTATCGGTGCGCGCCGCTACACAAAAAAATCAACGCGAGCATCAGCGTCCCATCCCGAAGGCACGGCGGCCAAAAAGAGCGCATTGAACGCCACTCTTGCATCTTTTCCGCTAATTAAAGTGCGTGAATATTCAATTCGTACTCTTTTGGATGCATTTCTCCAGATATGATTTTTTTTAGAATATAGGTATGGTAATGTAGGGGGCTCATTTGCATATTTCACAACATGTGGGAAAACAACCCTCAACCAATGATGGAGCATCCTGAGGGGATCGATTCTTCTGCATCACATATAATCATCTAGTCAATGTCCAATATATTCATATACTTCAAAAATATGAAAAAAAAACTCCAAAGGGATTCACACACACAGTTAAAAAAATAAATAAAAATAATATACAGTTCACAAAATGAATGAATGTATTTTTTTGTTGAAGGATCATGCTGTAGTTTTTTAAAAGATGAATATTATTGACATTTTAATAGGTTAGAGCAATTTTTAATCAACTATTTAAATGAAAGATTTAAAAAAATAACAGTAAATGAGTAATTATTATCATTTGAAAATCATAAAAAGCTGATTTAATTAACGGTTTATTTTCCTGATTTATTCATTTTCCGAGTTGCTTATATTCACGAGGGTCGCGGAGGGTGCTGGAGCGTATTCTACCTTAAATGAGTAAGAATAATATTTATTTTTATTTTTCATTATTTTTTTAAAATATTTTTTATATTATAAATATATATTTTTTAATATACTTATATTATTTGTATTGATTATTTTATATTTATTTATTTATTTATGTTAATTATAAATAAATTTCCAAGTTCTAATCTAATCTAACTAATATTAATCAATAAGTGCAAAGAAAAACAACTTTTTCTTCTTCTGGATCTTAACTAGCTTATTTCACTTCAAAACAACCCAGCGCCCTCTAATGGTAACGATTTGAAGTGCACACAAATCTTACACATTTGCTTTCAACTTAAGACAAAAACGACTGCATAAAAACATCGCAATTTAAAGCACCACTGACTAAGAAGCTTTTTCAATCCCTGTCGACTCAAAATTCTGGGATGTGACCAAAGCGCGATGCCCTTTGCTACCTAGCCGCCTCCGCTACTTCTTCATAATAAACCCAATCCCATTGATCGGCAAAAATCAATAAAAGTCTCCTCTGGAGACACTACTTTCATTTTGGACCCTTGCTGCCATTTATCAATTTTATCGCTTTCTTGTCTTGTCAACAGTTGCCATCACTCCTCACCTGGCTCCCCGCAAAGTCCTCAAGTCGGACCTCCAGCCGGGCCCACAAATGTGTGAAATTTTATAGCCAATAAGCGCAAATAAATCGAACAGATGCATCGCGGACCCCCATTGCTAATGCAAAAAATGTGCAAAATAATGCTAACGTTAAAAGTACAAATGGACGGCGCCAAATTTTGTTGACCCAGACAAATTTTAGACAAATTGGACATTTATCCCAGTCAAATTGGTTGAGAAGACCTGAAAGGTTTGCGGCGCCGATGACGAGGGCCGGGCGGCTTTCATCGATCGATCGTGCTCGCGAGCGTCCCTAATTTTGTACTTGTTGGCGTTTCCGATCAATGTTGCCAGCCAGCACTTTCGCCGTCCAATTAATCAAAATCGTTGACATACCATTGGGAGAAACCAAGGCCTCATATTGCGTGGGGGTGGGAAACGTATTCATATGGGATTGGAATCCATTTTAATACTTTACTTCAATGTAGTTAGCTTTTGGGGTGGAGAGTTTGATTTTATGAGTTGATTTGCCATCGGGTGAGCCAAAAAAACCCCTAAAATATTATAGTACAGGGGTACCTTGACATACGAGCAATTTGAGATGCGAGTAAGATTTTGAGCAATTACTTAATTTGAGGTACGAGTAAAATTTTGAGCAAATATTGATCTTGATACGAGTAAAATTTTGAGCAAATATTGATCTTGATACGAGTAAAATTTTGAGCAAGTATTAATCTTGATACGGGTAAAGTTTTCTTGGAATAGAAGTAAAAAAATTTAGCAAATATTTAACTTGAGATACGAGTAAAATTTTGAGCAAATATTTATCTTGAGATAAGAGTAAATTTTTGAGCAAATATTTATCTTGAGATACGAGTAAAATTTGGAGCAAATATATATCTTGAGATAAGAGTAAAATTTTGATATTTATCTTGAGATACGAGTCAAATTTTGGGCACCTATTTATCAAATATTTAATATATAATCAAATATTATAAAATTGAAGGTATAAAATATAAAAAAAACTCCCAATGGCCCATTTGAAGTGATAGAAAATGAAAGGTTATCCCTCATTGTGGCATTTTTTTAACCTCCCAGCACCCAAAATAAGGCCCGCTAATTAATTCCACTTTCCTCCCTTTAAAAAGTGGCGATAATGCACATATTTAAAAAGCGGCAGGCGGCCAAGATTGATGGCGGCGAGGTCGAGCGGCCCGTTGGCCCGCTGTCCCTGACGCGTCATAACGCCACTTTAGGGCCAATGATGCTAATAATACATCTTGGTGACACGTTTTGATTACAGACGCAATATGTCACCGAGCGAGCTGCACGTCGATGTGCTTACTGGGCGGAATCCGCTACGCCGTTTTCACCTGGAAAGTTTCGTTTGGAAAGGAAAAAACTAATAAAACATATTTTTAAAGTAATATAATAGAAACTAATTTTGTGTGTTCCCCATCTACTGCCCATAGTTGACTGGGATAGTCTCCAGCACCCCCTTGATAAAATAATAGAGGAATTAACTTTAAAAAGGGATTAGAAAATAGTAATAGAAACAAAACTATGTATAAAAAAACTGTGAATATTACATATTACTTAAAATAATAATTTAAATAAAAAATAAATCAACTATGTATTTAAAAAATCTGTAAATATTACATATTACATATTACTTTAAATAATTGTTTAAAAAAATCAATTATGTTTAAAAAAACTGCAAATATTACATCTAAACTTACTTAAAATAATTATTTAAAATAAATCAATTATGTATAAAAAAAACTGCAAATGTTACATAATACTTACTTAAAAGAATTATTTAAAATAACTCAATTACATTAATCATAAAAA
This sequence comes from Stigmatopora nigra, assembly GCF_051989575.1. Taxonomy (NCBI): domain Eukaryota; kingdom Metazoa; phylum Chordata; class Actinopteri; order Syngnathiformes; family Syngnathidae; genus Stigmatopora; species Stigmatopora nigra. The sequence continues at coordinate 1,796,564 of NC_135522.1, forward strand.
GAATAAACATTCTTAAATCTGGCCTGTGTATAAATGTCCCTTTTTTTATTAAATTAGATGATTAGATTTTTACTTTAAAAAATGGAAGGTTTATAGGAAATACAACAACTACTACTTCTTTTAAATACGAGTCATTGTTTAAAAAACAATTTTTTTGCCGTCTTTGTCCATGTGTCCTCATTAAATATCGCAATATGCTGCACAGCTGTGAAAAGCGTGGAGTATTCCTCAGCGTGACTTACTTTAAAAAGTAAACGTTGGAGCACATTCAATATTGTCGTGTCCTGGCGTGTGATTACAAAGGATTTGGTGGCACATTTCATGTTCGCATCCCATTACGCAAACAATTTAACTATTGCGTAATCATCACACAGATTGTACACGATTACGATCGAAGCGATAAAGTCGGGCGACGACACCCGCATCGAATACACCCTAGCTGAAAGAACTTATTTAGATAAAGTCAAAAAAGCTGGATTTAAGTTTTCCAGTGCGGAGAAAATGTAAATAAATACAGTAGTATTCGGTAGTGAGCAGACATTTTTAAACGCTGAGACTAGATTAGCCAATCAGATTTGAGTACTTTACATTGTACTTTTGCAGTTAATATTTCTACTTTTTAAAAGAATGTAAACATTCACTTACTTGATAGGTGCGTAAAAGTTGGAGGTCATTTTCGTCTTGCTTGGTAGCGTCTAAAGGTGATGTCCTAGAAAAAAAATAAAAAATAAAAAGTTAGTTGAGGACTCCAACAAGCTAGCGGGAAAATACAGGATACGATACATTTAAAAAAGTGCATCCGTTAACAGTACATATGAAACATAAACAGAAAAAAAAGGACTCAAGTATTAATATACTCATCATTAAAGTAAAAAGTATAAAGTACAAAGTCAAGTCAAAAGAAATGGATTAAGAAATATTAAAATGTCATTCAAAAAAAGATGTTTTAAGGCTGTAAAACACTAAAATCAAATAAGAGTGGACACAGCTACTGCCACTAGCTTCTGCGTCACAGCGCCATCTTGGGGGAAAAAATATTTGAACAACATCAACTGTCCGGATTAAAAAGCCTAAAGGGCCGGATGTGGCCCGCGGGCTGTAGTTTGCCCATATCTGGGCTATACAATGGTACCTCTACATACGAGTGCCCCTGACATACGAGCAATTTGAGATACGAGTAAAATTTTGTGGAAATATTTATCTTAATATACGAGAAAAAGCAAACAACTCTCGATAGGTTGCATCTGAAAATCAGGATGGAGGCGGAGCTAACTCAAGAGAAGAAAAGTATCAAAATTTAAAACAAAATTAGACTTAAGTTTAGTGTAAAGTTAGATTAAATTTATCTTTGAGTGTATTTAGATCGTAATCAGAGTTCATTTAAATTAGTTCATGTTATGTTACGAGCGCGTTACCATGCAAAAAACTCCAATTATGGGAAATACTAACTTCTGCCTTAGCAAAAACAAGAAAACTTATATTTCCCATTGTAATCCATTAAAGTATTTGCCCCCTACAAGTCAGACTGCGGTAAATTTGACAGTATTTCCTTGCAATTCGACTACAGAGAATGTGGAAAAGTGGAATTTAGGCAGCGGACAGTGGATATCCGACGTAGATACGAGCTGCCCGTCAGCGTTAGCCAACGCAATATTGACGCGACATCCCACTAGAAGCCTGTGAGTGTCCTCAAGGACTAAAAAAAGGCAAGTAATATGAAGTTTTGCAGGCTTTTATTGCTCCTGCGTCTCTCTCGCCTTGACAGCATCGTGATTCATTTCCTGGCTGCCTGAAAGGCGGGAAATGAATAGAAAGCGGATAGTTAAATGCTTGATATTACATCTAGAATTGATCGTTTTTTTATTTTTTAACCTTTATAAGATACTTATTTAACCCATTGGCTGGCATTGACGTCCAATAAATGTTGACTGGGAAAGTCGTATGGTGGTTAAACAAGGTTAAAGGTCAAGGGAAAAAAATTGTAACCCTTTAATGGACGAATTATGTATTTTTTTAACCCTTAAATTTCCAATATATGTTTATTTATGATTGAAATATAATGTTTAAATGAGGAATAATTCATCAGATGCTTTATAAAGAGTCAAAGGTCAATTAAAATGAAATTAGTCATTTAGAATTCTTAAAAATTCCAATATATGTTTACATATGATTAAAATATAATTTTTAAATGAGTAAAAAGTAGTCACCTGCTATATCAAGGGTCAAAGGTCATTTTTCATCCACTGTAGTATCGCTGTGCTTTAAAATTAAATGTCCTTTTTGAATATATATATATTTTTATTTATTATATTATTGTATATTATTTATTTATTTAATATATATATATATATTTATTTTGTTATTATATTTATTTATTTTTTATTATATTTATTTATATATTATTAACCTTTACATTTCCAATACATGTTTATGTATGATAAAAACATAATTTTTAAAAAGTAAGTAGTTAAAAAGTAGTCACCTACTTTATCGAGGGTCAAAGGTCAAAATTCAATCTATTATGGAAGTAATCGCCGTCTTTTTAAATCAAATTTCTCATTTATAATTGATTTTAACCCTTAAATTTCCAATTTATGTTTATGTATAATTAAAATATAATTTTTAAATGAGTAAAAAAGTAGTCCCCTACTATATCGAGGGTCAAAGGTTAACTTTTTATCTACTGTCTACTTAGTGATCGCTTACCATTAAAATAAAATGTCATTTTTAATCTCAGTGATTATTATGGGATGGTTATTTTTTGAAAAAATGTCAAATAAACAAGAAGTATAGGTGACTTAAATGTCTCCATACATTTTCATGGAGGCCAGCATTAGTACTGTGATTTTAATGGCTTCAGACAAGCGTAGGCCGAAACCGGGCGGGGGTCCGTGACGGTGGGTTTGGTCCCAGCCGTCAGGCGCTCTCCCGGCGGGCGGCCCGGCCGACTCTTTCTATCGGGGTGCCGTGGGCCTTGCTGGGAATATGGACTTTTTTGCACATGTGCTACAAAAAGTCACCTCTGGACTACCTGAGGCGACACAGTGCACATATTGGAGTTGTGATCATGTTACGGGTGGACAATTTTGAAGAAGAGTCGACTTGTATTGACGGACACGTGCTGATCCGAGAACAGGCTATTTTGAAATAATAAAATAATATAACTAAAATATGGGACGGCAAGGTTTTTTGTCGCAAAGCAAAAAAAATCGTCTATGTACTTTTTATAGTGTAAATATTTGTCATAGCTCTCCTATCAAGTAAAAATACACAAAAATATACAAACATACTTTTCTAATATATTCAATAAGAGGATTCTCTTAATATTTTAACTAGCAACATTTAACAAGGTAATACCTTTTAGCAAAAATACCAATTTATCATTGCAATATTTTTCTTTAAAAAACACACAAATATACGAAATATTTTCCTAATATACTCAATAAGCAGATTCTCTTAATATTTTAAATATTTTACCTAGCAACATTTATTATTTAACAAGGTAACACTTTTTATCGAAAATACCAACTTATGATTGCAATATTTTTCTTTAAAAAATGCCTTATTCGAAAAAGTACAGTAATCCCTCGAATATCGCAGATACCCACTAAGTACAATCACCCCTATTATTACTACCATACTTTGAAAAATACAAAATATATAAATATTAAAATCTAAGGAACATTACTCACACAAATAAATGTGACTTAAAAATGTTCTTTCCTTGAAAAAATACAAAGATTTTGAACGAAATATAACTTCACCAAAACCTATTTTTACTACCCACACTCCTCCTTTCCCTTAATCCCAGATTATGCACTTCCAGGACCTCTTCACAACTTCTAAATTTATTAAACAAAATGACACCCGCTACCCAAACTTCCCCTCCAAAAAAAACGGACAACATCGGGATTAACGCGCAAAAACGAATGAACCCAAACGCAACAAAATCCTTTCCTGAACATTACAAGTGGCGACCCAAGATCCGGCACCCCGGCAGCCCGCTGCTAAACCATATGGGCGAGAGGGGGGACATTTTTCGTGGCGGTCCACATTTGGCAGCCATTGGCCGAACTTGTCTTTCTGCTGCTTTTTCATTATCGAGGAATAAATAGAACAAGATAACGCGGGAGTGGCCCTGTTGTGTCATCGGCGTTTAGACAGATGGCCACCGCTCGTAAGAGACTTGGACCGCCATCCGGCGCCAGCTAAACGCTAAAGTGCAAATCGGAAAGGTGTAAACTTCAAGCGGGTACAAAAAATTGGCTGTTTTTGGTGATTTGGTTTTTGTAAATCAGACCAATTGGCGCCATTTAACTTCTATAAAATCATTTTTTTAAATTATATTTCATCCAAATTCGACATTTTGATTGATGGGGTCACTTTATGTTCACTAACCCAGAATTAATAAGGCCTTAAAATCCATAAAAAGTGACCTGGACATGCGCATAAATCAACAGAAAGTGACCAAAAAATGTGAACGAAAAAATTTAAAATGCCCCGAAATTAACTCAGAAAGCTACAGATGTCCAATCTGTTTGAGATAGGAGGGATGGCAATACATGAATGAATGTTTCTTTCAATTTAGAGAAAAAAAGTTGAACAAAAAACTAGCTTATCTGGTTATTAGTTGGACAATTGTTATTGTAGATCATGTAGAATCATTTCCTAAATTATGTATCGAAATCAATACCCGAAATTTGCCGAATACGGGATGAAATAAAGTTTTAATCTAAAATAATCCTAATTCCAAATTGTATCATATCGCTTCTATGGGATTGAATTGGATAACTTTATTCATCTCGTATTGAGGACAGTAGCAAAAAGGGTGAGAATACAGACACAGCAAAAGACATTTTAGACATAAACTACAAAGTATACAAAACTATTAAAAAGTAGCCTGATTTGAAGCTTCATGTGCGGGCCATAGGAAATAAAATATTGCAAAATAATGTGCAATATCTTACATTGTGCAATATTTCTTTAACTTACCTTGCCAAGCTATGACTTTTTATATTTTAATACTACTTACTTGTGTTTTTTTTAACAGGGAAAACACACTTTGTGGAGTAGTACCACCAATTTTGTTATACACAACTATGTATGATAACAACAAAGTCTATAGATTTGATTTAATTGATTTAATTTGATATAAAAACCACATTTTTATCATTTTCAGCTTACCCCGAAGTTTAGACACCCTGAGTTTTGTGCACAAATAGACGGCCATCTTAACCTTATCCATGATGAATTAAAGGGACATTTCTGTATACTAAAAAAGAGGCGAACGCGGTTCTGGTTTTGGCTCCCCAGCCCGTTTTTGGAAGCACCTGAGAGTATCGCAAGCAGAACCAGGCCAGGCCTTGGGGGAGATATCCTCCAAAAGGAATGCCGGAAGAGGGCAACTGGCACCGAGGCCACCATCTGCCGTCTGTCAACCGGGACGACCCCCATAGACGGACTCGAATCGGCGCCGGGTTTACGTAGTTAAAACGCTAATAACGGTAGAAGGCGCAATAAAGCTGGCGGCATTAATGGGAAGGAAGACGTCTCGGGAAGCTATCAAAAAGAAATAACAATACTGTAAAAAAACACTTTGTATGAATGAGTCGTGAAATCCCGCAGTTGATTTAAGCGCAAAAAATGTAAGAATTTAACGATATTTCGGATTTTAAACATTACAAAGACGAGAAACAGAGGCAAGTTGGTTGGTTTATCTTATGTATATTAATCTACCTGTTTTCTTTAGATACTTTTTCATGATCAATATATTTAAAAATAATAATTTATGCTGTATTATACTTAAAGAAATAGAAAAACATTTGCAACAATACTTTAAAACTGCGCAAAAAATACACTGGACTTTACTTAAAACTTTTGAGGGGTTAAAACTACTTTTTTTTGTTTTTTAAAGATATTTTCTAGTATTGAATTATTGGTTGGCATTGATGCAAAATGTTTACTTTATTATTTATGCAATAGCTAAATGAATGTATATCAACCTAAGTACTTCATAAAACAATTAAATATCATTATACTTCTATAATGACAATAAAAGTTTTTAATTCCATTCAATATCCCAATAAATTAACGTTATTTATTAAACACAATGTTAAATTTCCATTGAAAAAAACTATTGTTTATTTAGAGTTTAGTTGACTTTATAGAATTCTGACTGACTGTATTTCATAGAAAAATTTTAAGGAAACAAGAAAACTATTTTTTTGGTTCAAAGCAATCAAACTGATGACATACTGTCCAGGTCTTCTGAAGGCTTTTGATTGGTCTCTAAGTGGGCAAAAATGACAGGTTTTCATGTGACAACGTGAACGGAGGAGCGACAAATGTCAGGCCTCTGCCAAGACTGTAAAACTTTGCCGACTGTTTTTGTACGTTGTCTCGTGGTTGTGACGCCGGTTGTTCTCGCGTCTGATCACGATAAGCGCCGTAATGAGGCATTTCTCCGAAGGCTATTAAGATGGCATTTTCATCTTTTGGCAGACGAGTCCGTGACGAACGGCGGGTGTCTAATTAGGGGACGGCGGCCATCCTGCTGGCTTGTCCGTTTAGAGAACGTGGAGAGTCGTTTTTTTTTATTGCGGTATGTTTGTTTTTTCTAATTGGATCATACGGCACTGCACCAAAAAGTCAATTCAGAATGAAAGAAGGCAAATTCATTTTAACCAAAAAAATATATATAAAAATAAATTCACTATATTGTCATGCCTTACTTTTTTTAGTAGCTTCATTGTGCCATTTTTTTTAGCAAAACTTTTAGCAAAACTTTTAGCAAAACTTTTAGCAAAACTTTTAGCAAAACTTTTAGCAAAACCTTTAGCAAAACCTTTAGCAAAACTTTTAGCAAAACTTTTAGCAAAACTTAGCAAAACTTTTAGCAAAACTTAGCAAAACTTTTAGCAAAACCTTTAGCAAAACTTTTAGCAAAACTTAGCAAAACTTTTAGCAAAACTTTTAGCAAAACTTAGCAAAACTTTTAGCAAAACCTAGCAAAACTTAGCAAAACTTTTAGCAAAACTTTTAGCAAAACTTTAAGCAAAACTTTTAGCAAAACTTAGCAAAACTTATCAAAACTTTTAGCAAAACCTTTAACAACATTTTGAGCAAAATTTAAAACTTTTCAGTGAGCAAAAATGTCTAGTATCAAACTCTATATACTATAGGACTTGTGTATTTATGTATTTCTTTGTCCATTTATTAATTAACGTTTTTGTTGCCTATTTATTTATGTCCAAAATGTATTTTTCTGTGTCTTTATTCTCACCCTTTTGCTACTGTGACAATTTCCCGAATACGAATTGAATAAAGTTTTCTAATCTAATCTATATATACATAGATAGATTGAAAAGATTCAATAACATGATTAAAAGAGCTTAGACTAGAACATCTAAAAATATATATGGCGTTAATTCAAGGGCATCCAATTTTTTTCCAAAAATGAAAAGGTCACAACTTGAAAATCGGGTAAAACTAAAAACTAAAAAAATATTGGAAAGTAATTACCTTACTGGTTGCCATTTATGGTGAAAGATGTCCAGTCCATTTGGATTACTGAAAAATAAAAAAGTAAAGTCAGCCATCATCAAGAGCACTTTATAAAATTTAAAAAGTTATGAATGTAAAACAAAACACTGAAATTTCTACATTGACAGAAATGATTGACAGGCATGTTTACACTGAAAAAAATGTAGTAGGTAGTATTTCAGCTTCTTTTGGGGAACATATATGATATATTTTCATAATTTACCTTTGGAAACGCCTATTCTAAGTGCATTAATGTTATAATCATATATTAACTTATTGGCAACTACTAACTTACACCCAAACAATTTTTGACAGCACCAAAACATGACAAATATATATATATATTTTGAAAAATGATGTAATTTTTGCACTGCCGATTTACTCGCATCTACTTATTTAGCTCCTGCGCTATCATAGCAAGGTTAAAATTCATGTCCTGATCCGCACACAACAAGCCAGGTGGGAGCAATCCAGCTCTTTTGGCCCCACGTTTGATGAGCTCCCACCGCGTCTATTATGAACCTTTTATTCCTTCTATTTACATTGCTTTTTTCATTCTACCGCCACAAAAAAAAAAAAATAACACGCCGCCTCCCGAGCATCTTATTTTCAAGCGTTTCCGTTTTTTTATTTCCGATACTCCAGCAGCAGAAGCAGCAACGGCACGTCGTTCCGACTCGTTATCGTTTCAGTCGCTGGTAGCATATCAATACTAAAAGTGGGGAGAAATTAGCATGCCAGGTTGAGTCGCAAATTTGCTATTCACCTCTGGGTCACTCCGCTTGGAAACACATAAGGGGAGGCTATTAGTGCCGAGGGAAGATGGCTTCAAATATTAATAGAAATCATATATTTATATACTGTATGTGTAGTGTGTTTAACGCTAAAGTCCAATTTATGGAATTCTATAAAGTCAGAGCAAAAAAAATTATATGTGTATATGTATATATGTATATACGTATATATGTATGTAGTATATATGTATATATGTATATATATATATATATATATATATATATATATATATATATATATATATATATATATATATATATATATATATATATATATATATATATATATATATATATATATATATATATGTGTGTGTGTATATATGTCTATATGTATATATGTATGTATGTGTATGTGTATATGTATGTATATATTTGTATATGTGTATATGTATATATGTGTATATGTATGTATATGTGTATATGTATATATGTATGTAGTATATATGTATATATGTGTATATGTATGTAGTATATATGTATATGTGTATATCTATGTAGTTTATATCTATAAATGTGTATATATATATATATATATATATATATATATATATATATATATATATATATATATATATATATATATATATATATATATATATATATATATATATATATATATATGTATATGTGTATATCTATGTAGTTTATATGTATATATGTGTATATATGTATGTGTATAGGGAGATGTGTATATATATATATATATATATATATATATATATATATATATATATATATATATATATATATATATATATATATATATATATATATATATATATATATATATATATATATATATATATATATATATATATATATATATATATATGTATGTATATGTGTAAAACAATATTTGAGCTTGACAAGTCTATATGGTAACTTTCAATATTTTGTTTTCCATAAACACTGATATAAAAAAAGTCACTTAATTTGATGAATTGAGCTATTTTAATTGTGACTTGTTTGCAGTCACTGGACATTTTTTCATTGTTCAGCAAAGTTTGTTTCGGTCCTGTGAATCTATAAACTTTGTATTACCCTAATAAATTATTTTGTCATTTATTGGCATTGACAGTTATAGACATAATATCAATTTCCAGTGGGAAGGTTGGCATTGAGTGTCCAAGTACAACCTAGCCAAAATAGATCGGACATCCATCAACGTCAGCATTTATGGAAAAAAAAACTTATTATAAAACTTATAACACATTTTTAATTTCCATTAACGGAAGCCCATTCAAATCCAACCCTAAGCATTTTCCTCCACCCACATTCTTCCACCTATTTGGTTCAAATCTTCGTTTTTAAAAATTCTCAAGAGGTCCACTGACGGCTGCCAAATTAGCAATTCAAATAAGGAAACGTTAAGGGGGGTGCCGGAGCTGAAGTTAAGAGTCTCGGAACCCCCGATCCAAAGTGTGACCTTTTCCCCGCCTCCTCTCGGCAAACTCTGGGGATCGAAAAGAATTCCGAGATAACGTCGGACCTGGTGGCGGCCATCTTTTGAATAAAGAGCGGCGCTAGTAAGGTTAATGAATGCCCGACGAAGCCCCCGACCCATTTTGGCCCTTTGTGTATTCCGTTTTCGCCCTGGCTCGCCATCTAGCGTACTTTCCGAAAGCTTCATTAATATTTCATAACGGGTCAAAACTCTTACGTGGAACTTACTACTCGACGTCACGGGGTAAAGCGATTGACGTGGAAGAGGTTCGCAACCTGGGGGTGACGTGGGCAATTATAGGAGAAATGACACGAGTCCTAAAAAGTGGCTGGGAGAAAGTGTATCGTAATTCCCGTATTTATCGGAGCAATTTAAGCCCATTAAAGTGTCACTTAAAGAAGTATATACTTTCTTTTTGGGGTTTTTTTTCGTCTGTTTGTAACTCAAAACTCTTACTAAAAATCAACAAAAATAAGAGTATTTTTTTGCAGGATTGTGAACTGTAAAGAAGAAAATAAATGTAGACTAGGGTTAGGAGTATAAAGATATAAATGTAATACATTGAATGCTTTGGAAGGAATTCATTTTAAATTGCAGAGCAATATGGGCTAAGTTTTTCCCGTTTTATTTTGAAAAGGTTGTCGTACGGAGTAGCATGTAATTGAATAGGTGTCAAGAAATAATGACTTAAAAGATCTGACGTTAAAGTACTATTTTAAGGGTGTATTTTGGTGATATGGCAGGAAAATGGCATACCAAAAAACCGCTGTGAATTGAACCTTCGACACCACGTGTCAAAGTGGTGGCCCGAGGGCCAAATTTGGCCCGTAGGATCATTTTGTGTGGCCCGAGAAAGTCAATCATGAGTGCCGACTTTCTGTTTTAGGATCAAATTAAAATGAAGAGTATAGATGTATATTAAATTTCCTGATTTCCACCTTTTAAATCAATAAGTTGCATTATTTCAACCAATTTTTTCAGTGTTTTTAGTTCAAAAAGAATTTTGTAAAATCTAAAAATATATTTAAAAAAAAACTCACATAAAAATTATTTTAGATCTATAAAAAACTGAATATTCAAAGCTTTTAATCCAATTCTTTTAATCCATTTATTTTTAAAAAAAATAAATATTTATAGTTCAAAAAACATTTTGTAAAATCTAAAAATATATTTTAAAAAAACTCAAATAAAAATTGTTTTAGATCTATAAAAAAACTAAATATCCACTTCTTTTACTCCAATAACAAACAAATCAAAATATTATATCCAAAATTATCCGGGCCACGTGAAATCAAGTTGACGATTAAACGGCCCGCAAACCAACAGTCTGACACCCTTGGACGCTGTACACAATTTAAAATGACCAAAAAAAACGTATAAATTGACCATTAAGCGAATTTCAATGAAGACACTCAAGTGTGAAGTTGCAACAGATTGTCAGACAGTCCCTGAGATAGGAACCCCAAGGACCGCCCCCCCCCAAAACGGTGAGTCACGATAGGCTGGACTCGCTAAAAGCAAACTCTCCAAGGTGTGATCCCACCTCCAAATCAAGGGGTCACTTCTCATCTCTCCGCCCTCACACGTGTGTTTTTCTCTTCATCTCCTGTAATCCAATCTCATTAGCCTCATGAATGGGGTGAATCCATTAAGAAGGCTTTCTTTTTTTTGCTCAATGCCGCCGCTCTCTTTTTCTTCCTAATCTCTTAACCCCGTGGGATTAATCACCCACGGAGAGCAGAAATCGACCCGTTTAATCGCTTGGAGATGTGACAAAAAAGGATGCGAGTGGGGAGGATGCGATGGGAAATTATTGGACAATTGATATTGAGAGAGTGCTTGAGTACTAATGCTTGATTTATATCGTATTTTATTGATTTTACTCGTTAGGGACATTTTTACGGTTTTGTCTAAACGTCGTTTCAGGTTTAGCTATTGTCAAATTGTTTATTCTACCAAGTAAAAAGCATTTTTTGAGGCCTTCTAAATTTAAATAGATGCAGTTATATTAAATATAAGAATTGAATTCAACCAAAAAATGACTAAAAATTGTCCAAATTTGACAATCGGCTCACTCCATATCTAAATAAAATACATCCAAATAATATAAACTGCTTAAAAAAGATCACTCAAAAACTAGTGAAACTTTCTGAGTTAAGTTTACTCCTAAAAATACATGTTAAAACATTTTCAAAATTCAAAACCCGCCACTAAAACTTATAGTTCCGTTTTTTGACACTACTCCTAACCTTATTTCAATAAAAACGGTTGCATGACACTGCCCCCTACCTGCTGGCATGCATATTGCAATACGATGGCAATTCTAAGCAAGCGCAGAAAAACGTGATTGGGCGAACGTAACAAATATTTTCAGAGCTATAATCTATTTTATCCGGTAGTCTATATTGTCCTAAAAAAATCTGATGGAACCCCCCGACTAATAACTCACTGGCCCCTCCCCCTGTTCCACCCATTAGCTCCGCCTCTGCATTTCCATGTTATTTTTAGTATATTCATTCTCTCCCTAACGTTTGACCAGATCTCACCCCGGCGAAAGCGCGCGTCCAATCAGACGAAAACGACAAACGTATCCCGTTCGGCATCGAACCGTAAAATCCATTCATACCGCCAACAAACGCAAGATTTCCTTCCACGAGTTAGCGTGCCTGTGCCCGAGCGATCACCCAACTGAATTATTTAGAGGCTTGGCGTGCCCATCTAACGTGCTACCGCATGGGAAGTGACAGGCCGCCGGGGGTGGGGGGGGGGGGGGGGGGGGGCTTCACGGAGAAATGCAAAGGCGGCCCCCGAGGTATCGCGTCTCATCACAATGCAAACACAACACTGACCTAAACTTCAGCTCGCTGGGAAGGAATGGAATATCCCTGTTATATTCTTTAACGGATCGGGTTGCGTTTTTTAATTATGGGTGCCAGGTGAGGTGGTGGGCGGAGCTACATACACCAGGTGAGGCAGTGGGCGGAGCTAGACGCGTTGTACCTGTGTTTGGTCTGGACAGCGGAGGGAGTATTTATACGGAGGCGATTCAAAATAGATTTATGTTTGTCTTAAATACATTTTTAGATTTTATAAAATGTTTTTTGATCTAAAAACTGAAAAAAAAGATAAAAAAAATGACAATTATTGATTTAAAAGGAGGAAAATCAGGAAATGTAATATACATCTATACTCTTCATTTTAATTTCACCCTAAAACAGAAAGTCAGCACTCATGATTGACTTACCCGGGCCACAAAAAAATGATGTGGCGGGCCATATTTGGCCCACAGGCCACCACTTTGACACATTTACTCTAGGGCATCAAACTTTCTGGAGCAAAGAAACCTTAAAAATTACAACCGAGAGACTATTTCTTATATAAATTAATTTAAATTAAACTAGATGAAACTTTATTTCAGGCAATTAACTTTTTGATGCCAACAAAATATCTAAATTATTCGCAACCTAATTTTGTCCCAAACAACTGGTTTGCTAACTATTTTTTCGCAAAAAAACTAAGAAAAAGACATTTAAACATGCTACTTGTTACTTCTTTATGGGATATATCATCAAATTGGCAAAACCCATTGACTCACATTCATAAAAATGCCACTGGGAACTCCCTAATTAGAAATATGAGCACTAATTATAGGGC